>NC_088398.1:70964916-71182416 GCF_034236695.1 Oncorhynchus nerka | reverse complement strand
TAATTACACTGAAAACCTAAACAATGTATGGTTGGCCTAATGGCCTACTACATATTAGGAATAAGTGAAACACTGACACAGTCAGATTTTTTTCAGTTTCCCTAGATTAAGGTCAGGGTAGGGTAATCTGATGCTAGATCTGTGATAAAGACAACTTTCAGCTCTAAAGTTGCCTCCATGTGACCTCTCTTAGATAGATTCAGTCACGGGTAGGTAAACAGCAACATCTCCAGACACAATCTGAAATGAAAGAGTGAAGCAGGCCAGAGTAACCCACCCTGAATGACCCACCTCTAACTACTTCTTGTGATGTTGGTTACCCTGTGGCCTATTTCCTGCTAGTCTCTTGTGCGCTACGGCGGTGCCCCCACAATTAGACAGCTAGCGGGCGAAGGAGCATTAGCGCCGACCCATTTCCCACAGTCAGCTGGAGCCACCATGTGCAGTCATCTATGAGATAACCACGGCAACAACCAACGGAACAAACACCACTCCTTGCTGCTCATTGGACCACACGAGGCCCAATAATTCCATTTTATTTGGCCACCTTGCAGTCCAATCCTAGAACACAGATAGCATCCTATCTGAAGTGGTTTTAGCTTTAGTTAATATTGGGGCTATGGGGCTGGAAGATTACATTATTAAAGGGATTAAGATAGCTGAATTCATAGAATGATGGGCACCTACAATAGCACTTCATATGAATGGTTGATGGATGGAGGATGCATAATGGATGGATGGATGGATGGATAGACGAATAAATCAATTAATTAACGAATGAATGAATGGTGACCTGTCCTCAGTTTTACAAGCAACACAAAACAATGCCGACAATACATTTCAAAACCACAACACACCTATGTGATGTATGGCTAGAAAAAGGGAAGTGTAATAGTCTATTCATCATTAAACATTCATCACCCAGCACATTACCGCTGTAAGGGCTGGATCCCTTATGCATTATTAATAGCGTTGATGCTAATTGAAAGACATAACTCCACAAATGAAATGTCTGGGCAGACAGTCAGACACACCCTGGTATTCTGCTGCCAGTGAACCTTTCTCTGATGGGAGAAGAGGCTTTTTAAACTGTCTATATGCTCAGCTCAACAAATACATAGTCGTGGGTCTAATGGAAGAGATGAGCTCTTGTTAACCCTCTGAGCAATCCTCGAAGTCAAAATGTCATGTCAGGACTCAGGCTGTACACTACTCAGGCTGTACACTAGACTTATTTTACACTTCGGCTTTTGTATAGAGCCATGCTTGTTTTACTCTGCTACTGTGAGCTCTCTCTCTCTCTCTCTCTCTCTCTCTCTCTCTCTCTCACTCTCTCTCTCTCTCTCTCTCTCTCTCTCTCTCTCTCTCTCTCTATATATATATATATATATATATATCTCTATATATCTCTCTATATATATATTTACCGTTTAATATATTTACAGTTGAAGTCGGAAGTTTACACACACCTTAGCCAATATTACACAATATTGATAGGCTAATTGACACTATTTGAGTCAATTGAAGGTGTACCTGTGGATGTATTTCAAGGCCTACCTTCAAACTCAGTGCCTCTTTGCTTGACATCATGGGAAAATCAATAGAAATCAAGTCCTCAGAAGTCCTCAGAAAAAGAAATGTAGACCTCCACAAGACTGGTTCATCCTTGGGAGCAATTTCCAAATGCCTGAAGGTACCACATTCATCTGTACAAACAATACTACGCAAGTATAAACACCATGGGACCACACAGCCGTCATACTGCTCAGGAAGGAGACGCGTTCTGTATCCTAGAGATGAACGTACTTTGGTTCGAAAAGTGCAAATCAATCACAGAACAACAGCAAAGGACCTTGTGAAGATGCTGGAGGAAACAGGTACGAAAGTATCTATATCCACAGTAAAACGAGTCCTATATCGACATAACCTGAAAGGATGCTCAGCAAGGAAGAAGCCACTGCTCCAAAACCGCCATAAAAAGCCAGACTACGGTTTGCAACTGCACATGGCGACAGATCTAACTTTTTGGAGAAATGTCCTCTGGTCGGATGAAACAAAAATGGCCAACTGTTTGGCCATAATGACCATCGTTATGTTTGGAGGAAAAAGGGGGATGCTTGCAAGCCGAAGAACACCATCCCAACTATGAAGCACGGGGTTGGCAACATCATGTTGTGGGCGTTCTTTGCTGCAGGAGGGTCTGGTGCACTTCACAAAATAGATGGCTTCATGAGGTAGGAACATTATGTGGATATATTGAAGAAACATCTCAAGACATCAGTTAATGCTTGGTCGCAAATGGGTCTTCCAAATGGACAATGACCCCAAGCATACTTCCAAAGTTGTGGCAAAATGGCTTAAGGACAACAAAGTCAAGGTATTGGAGTGGCCATCACAAAGCCCTGACCTCAATCCTATGGAAAATCTGTGGGCAGAACTGAAAAAGCGTGTGCGAGCAAGGAGGCCTACAAATCTGACGAATGGCCCGAAATTCACTCAACTTATTGTGGGAAGCTTGTGGAAGGCTAACCGAAACGTTTGACCCTAGTTAAACAATTTAAAGGCAATGCTACCAAATACTAATTGAGTGAATGTAAACTTCTGACCCGCTGGGAATGTGATGAAATAAATGAAAGCTGAAATAAATCATTCTCTCTACTATTATTCTGACATTTCACATTCTTAAAATAATTTGGTGATCCTAACTGACCTAAGACAGGGAATTTTTACTCTGGTTAAATGTCAGGAATTGTGAAAAACTGAGTTTAAATGTATTTTGCTAAGGTGTATGTAAACTTCCGATTTCAACTGTAGTAGTACTTACTTACTTATTGTGTTCTTCATATTATTTTTATTTCTAGTGTTTTTTTTCTAGTATTACATCGTTATTGATTATTGCATTGTTGAGTTTTGAGTTTCAAAAAAGTCATTACACTGTACTTTTTTTTATTTATTTCACCTTTATTTAACCAGGTAAGCAAGTTGAGAACAAGTTCTCATTTACAATTGCGACCTGGCCAAGATAAAGCAAAGCAGTTCGACACATACAACGACACAGAGTTACACATGGAGTAAAACAAACATACAGTCAATAATACAGTAAAAAAAAACAAGTCTATATACAATGTGAGCAAATTAGGTGAGAAGGGAGGTAAAGGCAAAAAAGGCCATGGTGGCAAAGTAAATACAATATAGCAAGTAAAACACTGGAATGGTAGTTTTGCAATGGAAGAATGTGCAAAGTAGAAATAAAAATAATGGGGTGCAAAGGAGCAAAATAAATAAATTAATTAAATACAGTTGGGAAAGAGGTAGTTGTTTGGGCTAAATTATAGGTGGGCTATGTACAGGTGCAGTAATCTGTAAGATGCTCTGACAGTTGGTGCTTAAAGCTAGTGAGGGAGATAAGTGTTTCCAATTTAAGAGATTTTTGTAGTTCGTTCCAGTCATTGGCAGCAGAGAACTGGAAGGAGAGGCGGCCAAAGAAAGAATTGGTTTTGGGGGTGACTAGAGAGATATACCTGCTGGAGCGTGTGCTACAGGTGGGAGATGCTATGGTGACCAGCGAGCTGAGATAAGGGGGACTTTACCTAGCAGGGTCTTGTAGATGACATGGAGCCAGTGGGTTTGGCGACGAGTATGAAGCGAGGGCCAGCCAACGAGAGCGTACAGGTCGCAATGGTGGGTAGTATATGGGGATTTGGTGACAAAACGGATTGCACTGTGATAGACTGCATCCAATTTGTTGAGTAGGGTATTGGAGGCTATTTTGTAAATGACATCGCCAAAGTCGAGGATTGGTAGGATGGTCAATTTTACAAGGGTGTGTTTGGCAGCATGAGTGAAGGATGCTTTGTTGCGAAATAGGAAGCCAATTCTAGATTTAACTTTGGATTGGAGATGTTTGATATGGGTCTGGAAGGAGAGTTTACAGTCTAACCAGACACCTAAGTATTTGTAGTTGTCCACGTATTCTAAGTCAGAGCCGTCCAGAGTAGTGATGTTGGACAGGCGGGTAGGTGCAGGTAGCGATCGGTTGAAGAGCATGCATTTAGATTTACTTGTATTTAAGAGCAATTGGAGGCCACGGAAGGAGAGTTGTATGGCATTGAAGCTTGCCTGGAGGGTTGTTAACACAGTGTCCAAAGAAGGGCCGGAAGTATACAGAATGGTGTCGTCTGCGTAGAGGTGGATCAGAGACTCACCAGCAGCAAGAGCGACCTCATTGATGTATACAGAGAAGAGAGTCGGTCCAAGAATTGAACCCTGTGGCACCCCCATAGAGACTGCCAGAGGTCCGGACAGCAGACCCTCCGATTTGACACACTGAACTCTATCAGAGAAGTAGTTGGTGAACCAGGCGAGGCAATCATTTGAGAAACCAAGGCTGTCGAGTCTGCCGATGAGGATGCGGTGGTTGACAGAGTCGAAAGCCTTGGCCAGATCAATGAATACGGCTGCACAGTAATGTTTCTTATCGATGGCGGTTAAGATATCGTTTAGGACCTTGAGCGTGGCTGAGGTGCACCCATGACCAGCTCTGAAACCAGATTGCATAGCAGAGAAGGTATGGTGAGATTCGAAATGGTCGGTAATCTGTTTGTTGACTTGGCTTTCGAAGACCTTAGAAAGGCATGGTAGGATAGATATAGGTCTGTAACAGTTTGGGTCAAGAGTGTCCCCCCCTTTGAAGAGGGGGATGACCGCAGCTGCTTTCCAATCTTTGGGAATCTCAGATGACACGAAAGAGAGGTTGAACAGGCTAGTAATAGGGGTGGCAACAATTTCGGCAGATAATTTTTAGAAAGAAAGGGTCCAGATTGTCTAGCCCGGCTGATTTGTAGGGGTCCAGATTTTTCAGCTCTTTCAGAACTTCAGCTGAATGGATTTGGGAGAAGGAGAAATGGGGAAGGCTTGGGCGAGTTGCTGTTGGGGGTGCAGTGCTGTTGACCGGGGTAGGAGTTGCCAGGTGGAAAGCATGGCCAGCCGTAGAAAAATGCTTATTGAAATTCTCAATTATGGTGGATTTATCAGTGGTGACAGTGTTTCCTATCTTCAGTGCAGTGGGCAGCTGGGAGGAGGTGTTCTTATTCTCCATGGACTTTACAGTGTCCCAGAACTTTTTGAGTTAGTGTTGCAGGAAGCAAATTTCTGCTTGAAAAAGCTAGCCTTGGCTTTTCTAACTGCCTGTGTATAACGGTTTCTAGCTTCCCTGAACAGCTGCATATCACGGGGCTGTTCGATGCTAATGCAGAACGCCATAGGATGTTTTTGTGTTGGTTAAGGGCAGTCAGGTCTGGGGAGAACCAAGGGCTATATCTGTTCCTGGTTCTAATTTTCTTGAATGGGGCATGTTTATTTAAGATTGTTAGGAAGGCATTTTTAAAAATATCCAGGCATCCTCTACTGACGGGATGAGATCAATATCCTTCCAGGACACCCCGGCCAGGTCGATTAGAAAGGCCTGCTCGCTGAAGTGTTTCAGGGAGCGTTTTACAGTGATGAGTGGAGGTCGTTTGACCGCTGACCCATTACGGATGCAGGCAATGAGGCAGTGATCGCTGAGATCTTGGTTGAAGACAGCAGAGGTGTATTTAGAGGGGAAGTTGGTTAGGATGATATCTATGAGGGTGCCCGTGTTTAAGGCTTTGGGGGGGGTACCTGGTAGGTTCATTGATAATTTGTGTGAGATTGAGGGCATCAAGTTTAGATTGTAGGATGGCTGGGGTGTTAAGCATGTTCCAGTTTAGGTCGCCTAGCAGCACGAGCTCTGAAGATAGATGGGGGGCAATCAGTTCACATATGGTGTCCAGAGCACAGCTGGGGGCAGAGGGTGGTCTATAGCAGGCGGCAACGGTGAGAGACTTGTTTTTAGAGAGGTGGATTTTTAAAAGTAGAAGTTCAAATTGTTTGGGTACAGACCTGGATAGTAGGACAGAACTCTGCAGGCTATCTTTGCAGTAGATTGCAACACCGCCCCCCTTTGGCAGTTCTATCTTGTCTGAAAATGTTGTAGTTTGGAATTAAAATTTCTGAATTTTTGGTGGTCTTCCTAAGCCAGGATTCAGACACAGCTAGAACATCCGGGTTGGCAGAGTGTGCTAAAGCAGTGAAAAGAACAAACTTAGGGAGGAGGCTTCTAATGTTAACATGCATGAAACCAAGGCTATTACGGTTACAGAAGTCATCAAAAGAGAGCGCCTGGGGAATAGGAGTGGAGCTAGGCACTGCAGGGCCTGGATTCACCTCTACATCGCCAGAGGAACATAGGAGGAGAAGAATAAGGGTACGGCTAAAAGCAATAAGAATTGGTCGTCTAGAACGTCTGGAACAGAGAGTAAAAGGAGGTTTCTGGGGGCGATAAAATAGCATCAAGGTATAATGTACAGACAAAGGTATGGTAGGATGTGAATACAGTGGAGGTAAACCTAGGTATTGAGTGATGAAGAGAGATATATTGTCTCTAGAAACATCATTGAAACCAGGAGATGTCATTGCATGTGTGGGTGGTGGAACTAATAAGTTGGATAAGGTATAGTGAGCAGGACTAGAGGCTCTACAGTGAAATAAGCCAATAAACACTAACCAGAACAGCAATGGACAAGACATATTGACATTAAGGAGAGGCATCCTTAGTCGAGTGATCAAAAGGGTCCAGGGAGTGGAGAGGTTGGTTTGGGGGTCACGGCGATTTAGACAGCTAGCCAGGACATCGGTAGCAAGCTAGCATAGGATGGAGGTCTGTTGTTAGCCACCTCTTGCGTTCCGTCAGTAGATTAGTGGAGTTCCGTGTTGTAGAGGGGATTAGTCCAAATCACACAACAACAAAAAAATTAAAACAATAGATATAGTTATAGAGGCCCAAGAAGAAACATAATAATAATAAAAAATAAATAAATTGTCCGATTGTCTATTCTGAGAGCAGCCGGTATGACAGCTAACGGTTAGCAGGCCGCAGATGGGCATTCAGGTAACGTCGCGACGGAGGAGCCAGCCGGATCTCCTTCGGGTAGATAACGTCGGCAGTCCAGTTGTGAAGGCCGGTGGGGCCCGCGTAGGCAGTAAAACGGGTCCGGATAGGTGACTGCAGCCCAGGAGTGATTGACGGAGCTCAGGAGTGATTGACGGAGCTGGCTAGCTCCGGAGTAATTGATGTTTGCTCCGGAATCGACGAAAGCAGATAGACACACGGATAGCAGCCAGCTAGCTGTGAGATCCGGGAGTGAATGTCCAGAGAGCAGTTGAAATCCAGGGACATGGAGAGAAAAATCGGTCCGGTATGTTCCGTTCCGAGCCGCGCTGCGCCGTACAAAACTGGCGATAGATTTTCGAGTTAAAGGATAGCTGATGACCACAAACCGTGGTTAGCTAAATACTAACGAGTTGCCAGTAAAGAAGCTAACTAGCTTCTGATTAGCTCCTGGCTAGCTTCTTGGAGTTTCTGGCTAGCTTCTGGCTAGCTTCTTGGAGGATTGCAGATTTGAGGTAAATAATACGTATTTATACATATCAATTGGTGTTGCAGGAGAGTGTATTGAAGATGAGTTGATGGAAAATAAAAATAAAATGTATGTGAAAAAAGTTGTAAATATATATATATACACGACACGACAAGACGAGGACAAAAGACGTCTGAACTGCTATGCCATCTCGGGCAGAAGACTTGTGCAGGCGACATTAAACCTTTAAACGTACAACTATATATACCATGAGAAGGTGTTTGCCCCCTTTCTAATTTTCTCTACTTTTGCATATTTTTGATACTGAATTTGATCAGATCTTCATCCAAAACCTAATATTATATATAGGGAACCTGAGTGAACAAGCTTACAGTATTTCATTTATTTCATAAACTTTTTAATGTTTTTATTTGATTTAACCTTAATTTTACTAGACACGTTAGTTAAAAAAAAATTCTGCTACTACTTATAAAAAAGTAATAAGTAGTAGCAAAGTTGCTAATTATGTAAAGTTGTCAATGATGAACCCCCCCAAACATCCACCTTCCTCTCGTTTTTGCTTGAAGGTTACAAACACCAAACGTAACATATCATACTCATTTGAGAAGCTAGGATACATTTACTATGTTACGTCTAGCCTATGTTACCAGGCTGTGCATGGCGAGAACAATTTCAATACGCAGGCGCAGCATAGCATTCTGACGTTGGGAGCAATGCACCTTTCGCATTTTCTCCCTCCAGATGGAAGAACCATAACAGATCGAAAAGGCAGCGGGACAGGGGGGAAAGACTGATGTGAAAGGAGATTTCTAGAAGGACAAGAAGATAAACGCACTCTTGGAAAAAACAACCAATGGAAGAGGTGAAAATAAGCTGTTCAAAAGTCCTTGCAATGATCCGTTTTGCAAACGTTTATTCGTTGTGAAAAGGGACATTCTGGAAACTATGAATCAAGGATAGCAGTACAGTCACATTTAACAGCTGCATGGCTGTCCAAAGCGCAAACATGAAAGGATGACATGGAAATCAGAACAGCCGACTGAAAGACCACTGCTTTCTCACGCTCATATAGATGGAGAGACAGTGCTTGTGAACGATGTATACTGGAAGAGAGATGAACATTAGGTAGCGTCGGTAAATATCCAAGGAAACTGGAAGGAAAGTGGACAGTAAAGAATAGCTGGTGGGGAGCTGTCAAAAGGATGGATTTTAGCGTACTACGGAATCTCATCAGTAGATACGTAAGTAGTGGATCGATAAACGCCAGTATGTTTGCGTTGCATTCCAGTAACATCATCTGCAACTGGCATTCTGTTACATATTTGTTACAATGTAACAATGTTGACTTGTTGAAACAGGGACGTGGGTTTTGTAGGTTATTTTTTCCAGTTGTTTGAGTCGGGGGTTTGTTAATGTTTGATGACAAACATGTGATTAAAGGTTTGTCACAGCTAAACGGCAGTCCATTTACGAGCTCTCGGCAGGCTCCGGTAACCATAACATGTCATCCGGTAGCCTTTTTCGAGCTGAATGTCGAATGTGCCAGAAAGGTCCAGACGGATGCATTGGAAGAGTGTGTGGAATAGGAATACAGATCAACTTGGCTGGTCCATTTATTGTGATTTTGAAGAACAAGCTTTATAGGTTCTTGTTCGTTCATTCCCAGAGGCCAGCAACAACACACCTTGTTGCTGTCTAATCAAACTGCACTTTATCTTCAATCAGGTGTGTTGGTGCAGGACAAGACAGAAACGCTGCAAGTCATTTCTCTCTCACTCTTACCACACACACACACACACACACACACACACACACACACACACACACACACACACACACACACACACACACAGTCATTTCTCTCTCAAGCTTAACACACACACACACACACACACACACACACACACACAGTGAGACATGGTAAAGAGTGTAAAAGTATTTCTAATGGCTTATGATTGACATTTATTAGTAAGTGTTACCAAAGAGACCAACTAAAAGGGCGAGAGAAAAAGATAGATACCGAAAGAGAAAGAGGCCAACGGAATGCATTCAACTGAAATGCGTCTTCAGCATTTAACCCACCACTTCTGAATCAGAGAGGTGCGGGGGGCTGCCTTAATCGACCATCACGTCATCGGTGCCCGGGGAACAATGGGTTAACTGCCTTCCTAGAGAGAGAGATTACTTGACACATAATTTTTTTTAAACGAAAAACAGAGCAAACTGGAATGCTTTTTGGCCCTTAACAGAGAGTACACCGTGGCAGAATACCTGAATTATGTGCACCCAAAATGAACGAAAGCTATGGACAGACTCAGTGAGCATAGCCTTGCTATTGAGAAAGGCCACCGTAGGCAGACCTGGCTCTCAAGAGAAGACATGCTATGTGCACACCGTCCACAAAATGAGGTGGAAATTGAGCTGCACTTCTTAACCTCCAAATGTATGACCACATTAGAGAGACATATTTCCCTCAGATTACACAGACCCACAGAGAATTCTAAAACAAATCCAATTTTTATAAACTATATCTACTGGGTGAAATACCACAGTGTGCCATCACAGCAGCAATATTTGTGACCTGTTGCCACAAGAAAAGGTCAACCAATGAAGAACAAACACCATTGTTAATACAACCCATATGTGACCGACCGGCTCAATTCGGTCTTATGTAGCAAAATTTGAAAAGGTGTTTTTTACATTGGATAAATGTAGAGACTCAGGGCTACAAAAGGGTGTATCATACACTACAGTTGAGGAACAATGGGAAAGTAATTGAGCTTTTAAAGTTAATAAACTTGTACACTCACTTTTGAGAAAATGGCCATAGAATATTTTGGTACTACTATTCTTCTTTGTCTACACCCATTCAGCATCGCACACACCCTCTTAATTAGAGATAGGGCAGAATACTGCCCCCTTTGGAGGAATTGCGTGCCCATAGTAAACAGAAAAAAAATCTGTCCAAAATTGCTAATATATGCATATAATAATTATTATTGAATAGAAAACACTCTAAAGCTTCTAAAACCGTTCAAATTATGTCTGTATGTAAAGCAGAACTCTCAGGGCAGCCATTCTCCCAAACTCTCTCTTGTCATCAGAAAAGTTGGGCCAACTTTGACGTCATCGCCCCTACCCTTCCCAACCAGCTACGGATCTGGGAACAGTTTCTATCTCTTCAGCGCGATGTCTCCTTTCAATGGGGCTTTGTGAGAATCGCGCGCTCCCTCGCCCTTTGGCGGGCTAAAATCTTCGGGTCACGCGAAAATACATGTACTCTCTTGCGCGCGTCTGGTCTGGAGCTCTCTTTGTTCCAGGTTTCACCAAACGATGTCGGTTTGTCTGTTCGAGCTGATAATTGTTTTGCACGTTTATAACATCCTAAAGCTTGATTCTGCACTTAGTTTGACCAGTTTAGTTGACATATAATATGTAATTTTGATGTTTTGATGCGCATCCACTAGAATTTTGGCTGCATTTCAACCGGAATTTGTCGCGTTTGATAACCCAAAGACACAGACTTGAAAACCAAACGCAGTTTTTGGTAAGTATGACTCCTTCCACATCAAAGGTAAGGGAATATTTATGTGGTAATTTTGTGTTTTCTATGGACTCCAACATAGAGGAGACATAATGCTAATGTCTGAGCGCCGTCTCATATTATAGCCTAGTGAACGAATTCTGTAACGTTAAAAATAAATGTAACACAGCGGTTGTATTAAGAAGAAGTGTATCTTTCTATCTATGTGTAGAACATGTATATTTAGTCAAAGTTTATGATGTGTATTGCTTGTTATCTGACGTTATCTGACGGAGTTATCATCATTTCTCCGGACATTTGAGTAGCATTTTTTGAACATGGCGTCATTGTAAACAGAGATTTATGGATATAAATGGCATATTATTGAAAAAAACATAAATGTACTGTGTAACATGTCCTATTACTGTCATCTGAGGAAGATTTTCGAAAGGTTAGTGAATTATTTTTCTTTTAATCCTGTGTTTTGATGATTGCATATTTTGTTCAACTTGGCTATTCAAATTAGCTGTGCCTTTGGTGGTGGTTTGACATAAATATGTGCTATGTTTTCGCCGTAAAACATTTTAGAAATCTGACTTGCTGGGTAGATGAACAAGGTGTTTATCTTTCATTTGAGCTATTAGACTTGTTAATGTGTGGAGGTTAAATATTTCTAAGAATATTTTTGCATTCCATGCGCCACGTTCCAGCTGAACGTGGGAGGGGTCGTTCCCAAAAGGGAACCCCCCACGTTAACAGGTTTTAAGCCTTAGCCCCACCCATCTCCTTAAGGGTTGATCGGAGAGTTCTGTCCTAACAACAGCTTGTGTGCTTGACTACTAACTTGCTAGCTACTTCCAGACAGAAATGACAGAACAGCTCACTGAACATTACTCCCACTAGCAGAACTGGTTAGGCTGTTATGTTATCCAGAGCTTTGTTGACTGCAACTGTGCTGTCAGATTGTCCGTTCGTATATTCAAAACGTGTCGCTCTCGGACTGTTCAGAGCGCATACCGGACTCTCTGGCCAATGAGTAGGGTTGTTCCGAACGTTCTGACCTCACAACGGCAGTCAAGCACCCAAACTAACTGGCTAACATTGGCTAGCTTGCTAGCTACTTTCAGACACATAATGAGAGAACACCCCACTTTATAACCATTTTATCCAGAGCGTTGGTGACTGTAACTGTGTTGCTGGCAACAATTTAATTACACTATTTTGCCAACGTTTAAGTTAGTGAGGGAGATAAAAGTCTCCAACTTCAGCGATTTTTGCAATTCGTTCCAGTCGCAGGCAGCAGAGAACTGGAAGGAAAGGCGGCCAAATGAGGTGTTGGCTTTAGGGATGATCAGTGAGATACACCTGCTGGAGCGCGTGCTACGGGTGGGTGTTGCCATCGTGACCAGTGAACTGAGATAAGCAGAGCTTTACCTAGCATGGACTTGTAGATGACCTAGAGCCAGTGGGTCTGGCGACGAATATGTAGTGAGGGCCAGCCGACTAGAGCATACAGGTCACAGTGGTGGGTGGTATAAGGTGCTTTAGTAACAAAACGGATGGCACTGTGATAAACTGCATCCAGTTTGCTGAGTAGAGTATTGGAAGCTATTTTGTAGATGACATCGCCGAAGTCGAGGATCGGTAGGATAGTCAGTTTTACTAGGGTAAGTTTGGCGGCGTGAGTGAAGGAGGCTTTGTTGCGGAATAGAAAGCCAACTCTAGTTTTGATTTTAGATTGGAGATGTTTGATATGAGTCTGGAAGGAGAGTTTACAGTCTAGCCAGACACCTAGGTACTTATAGATGTCCACATATTCTAGGTCGGAACCATCCAGGGTGGTGATGCTAGTCGGGCATGCGGGTGCAGGCAGCGGACGGTTGAAAAGCATGCATTTGGTTTTACTAGCGTTTAAGAGCAGTTAGAGGCCACGGAAGGAGTGTTGTATGGCATTGAAGCTCGTTTGGAGGTTAGATAGCACAGTGTCCAAGGAAGGGCCAGAAGTATACAGAATGGTGTCGTCTGCGTAGAGGTGGATCAAGGAATCGCCCGCAGCAAGAGCAACATCATTGATATATACAGAGAAAAGAGTCGGCCTGAGAATTTAACCCTGTGGTACCCCCATAGAGACTGCCAGAGGACTGGACAACATGTCCTCCGATTTGACACACTGAACTCTGTCTGCAAAGTAGTTGGTGAACCAGGCAAGGCAGTCATTAGAAAAACCGAGGCTACTGAGTCTGCCGATAAGAATATGGTGATTGACAGAGTCGAAATCCTTGGCCAGGTCGATGAAGACGGCTGCACAGTACTGTCTTTTATCGATGGCGGTTATGATATTGTTTAGTACCTTGAGCGTGGCTGAGGTGCACCAGTGACCGGCTCGGAAACCAGATTGCACAGCGGAGAAGGTACGGTGGGATTCGAGATGGTCAGTGATCTGTTTGTTGACTTGGCTTTCGAAGACCTTTGATAGTCAGGGCAGGATGGATATAGGTGTGTAACAGTTTGGGTCCAGGGTGTCTCCCCCTTTGAAGAGGGGGATGACTGCGGCAGCTTTCCAATCCTTGGGGATCTCAGACGATATGAAAGAGAGGTTGAACAGGCTGGTGATAGGGGTTGCGACAATGGCGGCGGATAGTTTCAGAAATAGAGGGTCCAGATTGTCAAGCCCAGCTGATTTGTACGGGTCCAGGTTTTGCAGCTCTTTCAGAACATCTGCTATCTGGATTTGGGTAAAGGAGAAGCTGGGGAGGCTTGGGTGAGTAGCTGCGGGGAGGCAGAGCTGTTGGCTGAGGTTGGAGTAGCCAGGAGGAAGGCATGGCCAGCCGTTGAGAAATGCTTGTTGAAGTTTTCGATAATCATGGATTTATCGGCGGTGACCATGCTACCTAGCCTCAGTGCAGTGGGCAGCTGGGAGGAGGTGCTCTTGTTCTCCATGGACTTTACTGTGTCCCAGAACTTTTTGGAGTTAGAGCTACAGGATGCAAATTTCTGCTTGAAGGATGCGTGTATTGGTTCATGACTTCCCTGAACAGTTGCATATCGCGGGGACAATTCGATGCTAATGCAGTCCGCCACAGGATGTTTTTGTGCTGGTCGAGGGCAGTCAGGTTTTTTTTGAACAGAGCATGCTTATCTAAGATGGTGAGGAAGTTACTTTTATAGAATGACCAAGCATCCTCAACTGACGGGATGAGGTCAATATCCTTCCAGGATACCCGGGCCAGGTCAATTAGAAAGGCCTGCTCGCAGAAGTGTTTTAGGGAGCGTTTGACAGTGATGAGGGGTCGTCGTTTGACTGCGGCTCCATAGCGGATACAGGCAATGAGGCAGTGATCGCTGAGATCCTGGTTGAAGACAGCGGAGGTGTATTTGGAGGGCCAGTTGGTCAGGATAACGTCTATGAGGGTGCCCTTGTTTACAGATTTAGGGTTGTACCTGGTGGGTTCCTTGATGATTTGTGTGAGATTGAGGGCATCTAGCTTAGATTGTAGGACTGCTGGGGTGTTAAGCATATCCCAGTTTAGGTCACCTAACAGAACAAACTCTGAAGCTAGATCGGGGGCGATCAATTCACAAATGGTGTCCAGGGCACAGCTGGGAGCTGAGGGGGGTTGGTAGCAGGCGGCAACAGTGAGAGACTTATTTCTGGAGAGAGTAATTTTTAAAATTAGCAGTTCGAACTGTTTTGGTATGGACCTGGAAAGTATGACATTACTTTTCAGGCTATCTCTGCAGTAGACTGCAACTCCTCCCCCTTTGGCAGTTCTATATTGACGGAAAATGTTATAGTTGGGTATGGAAATCTCCGAATTTTTGGTGGCCTTCCTAAGCCAGGATTCAGACACGGCAAGGACATCAGGGTTGGCAGAGTGTGCTAAAGCAGTGAGTAAAACAAACTTAGGGAGGAGGCTTCTGATGTTGACATGCATGAAACCAAGGCTTTTTCGATCACAGAAGTCAACAAATGAGGGTGCCTGGGGACATGCAGGGCCTGGGTTTACCTCCACATCACCCGCGGAACAGAGGAGGAGTAGTATGAGGGTGCGGCTAAAGGCTATCAAAACTGGTCGCCTAGAACGTTCTGGGACAAAGAATAAAAGGAGCAGATTTCTGGGCATGGTAGAATATATTCAGGGCATAATGCGCAGACAGGGTTATGGTGGGGTGCGGGTATAGCGGAGGTAAACCCAGGCACTGGGTGATGATAAGATGATAAGAGAGGTTGTATCTATAGTTCTCTATAGTTCTCTGGACGTGGAATACCATCTTTATTTCAATCTGCCTGCACAGGGAATCTCTCTAATCAATCTGCCTGCACTGGGAATCTCTCTAATCAATATGCCTGCACGGGGAATCAATCTGCCTGCACGGGGAATCTCTCTAATCAATCTATCTGCACTGGGAATCTCTCTAATCAATCTGCCTGCACTGGGAATCTCTCTAATCAATCTGTCTGCACTGGGAATCTCTCTAATCAATCTGCCTGTACGGGGAATCTCTCTAATCAATCTGCCTGCACTGGGAATCTCTCTAATCAATCTGCCTGCACTGGGGATAGTGGATTGTAGGCATATCATTGGAAGATTGGCCATAAGAGACTACATTTACCAGGTGTCCGCCCGGTGTCCTTTGTCGAAATTGGTGCGTAATCTTCAGCTGCACACATTCATCCATGTGATTCAGAGGAGAGAGGAGACTTCCACGAACGATGTATCATCGAAGAGATATGTGAAAAACACCTTGAGGATTGATTCTAAACAACGTTTACCATGTTTCAGTCGATATTATGGAGTTAATTTGGAAAAAAGTTAGGCGTTTTGATGACTGAATTTTCGTTTTTTTTTGGTAGCCAAACGTGACAAACAAAACAGAGCGATTTCTCCTACACAAAGAATCTTTCAGGAAAAACTGAACATTTGCTATCTAACTGAGAGTCTCCTCATTGAAAACATCTGAAGTTCTTCAAAGGTAAATGATTTTATTTGAATGCTTTTCTCGTTTTTGTGAAAATGTTGCCCGCTGAATGCTAACGCTAAATGCTACGCTAGCTATCAATACTGTTACACAAATGCTTGTTTTGCTATGGTTGAAAAGCATATTTTGAAAATCTGAGATGACAGTGTTGTTAACAAAAGGCTAAGCTTGAGAGCTAATATATTTAGTTCATTTCATTTGCGATTTTCATGAATAGTTAACGTTGTGTTATGCTAATGAGCTTGCAGGATAATTACACTCCTGGATACAGGTTTTTTTCGTAGCTAAACGTGATGAACAAAACGGAGCGATTTGTCCTAAACAAATAATATTTTTGGAAAAACTGAACATTTGCTATCTAACTGAGAGTCTCCTCATTAAAAACATCTGAAGTTCTTCAAAGGTAAATGATTCTATTTGAATGCTTTTCTTGTTTTTGTGAAAATGTTGCCCGCTGAATGCGAACGCTAAATGCTACGCTAGCTATCAATACTGTTACACAAATGCTTGTTTTGCTATGGTTGAAAAGCATATTTTGAAAATCTGAGATGACAGTGTTGTTAACAAAAGGCTAAGCTTGAGAGCTAGCATATTTATTTCATTTCATTTGCGATTTTCATGAATAGTTAACGTTTATGGTAATGAGCTTGAGGCTGTATTCACGATCCCGGATCCGGGATTGCTAGAATCAAGAGGCTAATCAATCTGCCTGCACTGGGAATCTCTCTAATCAATCTGCCTGCACGGGGAATCTCTCTAATCAATCTGCCTGCACTGGGAATCTCTCTAATCAATCTGCCTGCACTGGGGATCTCTCTAATCAATCTGCCTGCACTGGGAATCTCTCTAATTGTCTTGTAGGATGTGTATATCTTTCTCTGTCTGCTTCTCTCGGGTTCTGACTCAGTCTCTGAAACCTGCTAGGTTGTAGTGATCTACAGAAAGAGGAGGCAACCTTGGTCCTCCTGGAGCTGCTGTGTGTGTTTCTGTGTGTAGATAGGTGCTTGACTGATGCCCTGCTGGGTGTAATGTCAGGGGAAATCAGATTCACTATCGAGAGGAGTAGAGGAGGCCACTCAGATCACATCTCATCCCTCCCCGCTGATCTCTGTATCACCATGGCAACATGAAGTTGAAGTGGCCATCCACTCTTTCCTATATCAGCTTGATCTTCTAGGCTACAGGTATGCACTTCAGACTGGTGTTGAAAGGTGGGCTAGAGGTGTTTACTATGTCTTGATGACTTCTTCATGTTGTTTTAGTGTTGTTATGGACTTATGTGCTCAGCTACTGCCACTGCCCAAGGTGCTCCTGGGAATCCTGTGTCTTATCAAAGGTGTGTGGAGCATCCAGCTGGATGTGTCTCTTAGCAAATTCACACAGACCTCAAAGCAGCATTATGTCACATCATCACATGACTGTGTGTGTGGTGCACTGCAGTAGCGGTGCATGGGTACAATCAATGGGGAAGCCCCCCCCCCCCAAAAAGCCATATTACAATCTATAGGTTGTGATAATTGCGTTGCTCAGCACTGAGGGGAAGCTCAGCACTGAGGGGAAGCTCAGCACTGAGAGGAAGCTCAGCACTGAGAGGAAGCTCAGCACTGAGAGGAAGCTCAGGCAGGTAGTTGGCTCCGGCAGATCCTGGCTGGCTGGCGGATCTGGAATAGTCTGGTTGACTGGCGGATCTGGAAGTGTCTGGTTGACTGGCAGATCTGGAAGAGTCTGGCTGACTGGCGGATCCTGGCTGACTGGCGGATCCTGGCTGACTGGCGGATCTAGCTGCTCTGGCTGTTCCATGCAGACTGGCAGCTCTGGCTGCTCCATGCAGACTGGAAGCTCTGGCTGCTCCATGCAGACTGGCAGCTCTGGCTGCTCTATGCAGACTGGCTGCTCCATGCAGACTGGCATCTCTGGCTGCTCTATGCAGACTGGCAGCGCTATGCAGACTGGCAGCTCTGGCTGCTACATGCAAACTGGCAGCTCTGGCTGCTCCATGCAGACTGACAGCTCTGGCTGCTCCATGCAGACTGACAGCTCTGGCTGCTCCATGCAGACTGACATCTCAAGCTGCTCCATGCAGACTGACAGCTCTGGCTGCTCCATGCAGACTGGCAGCTCCATGCAGACTGTCACCTCTGGCTGCTCCATGCAGACTGACAGCTCTGGCTGCTCCATGCAGACTGACATCTCAGGCTGCTCCATGCAGACTGACATCTCAGGCTGCTCCATGCAGACTGACAGCTCAGGCTGCTCCATGCAGGCTGGCAGCTCTGGCTGCGCTGAACAGGCAGGAGACTCCAGCAGCGCTGTAGAGGAGGAAGGCTCTGGCAGAGCTGAACAGGCGGGATACTCCGGCAGCGCAGGAGAGGAGAAAGGCTCCGACAGCGCTGAACAGGCGGGAGGCTCCGGCAGCGCAGGAGAGGAGAAAGGCTCTGGCAGCGCTAAACAGGCGGGACGCACTGAAGGCCTGGTGCGAGGTGCTGGCACTGGTGGTACTGGACCGAGGACACGCACAGGAAGCCTGGTGCGGGGAGCTGCCACCGGAGGACTGGTGTGTGAAGGTGGCACAGGATGGACCGGACCGTGAAGGCGTACTGGAGAGCCTGAGAGCAGGACTGGCAAAGGACATGCAAGGCTAGGGAGGTGCACAGGAGTTCTGGTGCGTGAGACTGGCACAATCTTCACCGGCCGACTAACACGCACCTCAGGACGAGTATGGAGCGCTGACCCAGGTGCCATCAAATCCCCGACACGCTCCGTCGGGCGACTATCTTGCATACTACGCCAAATCAACTGCCAAATCAACTGCTCTCTCTCTTCACTCTCCTCCAATTCTATTAACAACTCCTCGAGTGTCTCCTCATCTCCCATCTGTTCACTCTCCTCCATTCTGTCCAATAATTCCTCGACCCTCTCAGACTCAGCCCTCAGCTTCGCCGATAGCTCCGATAACATCCATGGCTCCTTATGGTAAACAGGGGGAGTTGGCTCAGGTCTGAACCCTGACTCTGCCACACTCTCCCTGAGCCCCCTCCCAAGACATTTTTGGGGCTGACTCTCGGTCTTCCGTCCGCGCCGCCATGCTTGCTTCGCCAACTCCATTCTCCGATAACCTGCTTCGCACTGCTCCAGCGAATCCCAGGCGGGCTCCGGCACTCTCTCTGGGTCGACCGCCCACCTGTCTATTTCCTCCCAAGTCGTATATTCCAACCTTGGTTGCTCCTGCTGCCGCTGCCTGTCACCACGCTGCTTGGTCCTGGTGTGGTGGGTGATTCTGTTACGGTTTTATTCCGTCGAAAGAGAGTCGGACCAAAATGCAGCGTGGTTAGTACGATACATCTTTAATAGACGAAAAAACAAGAACAAATACAAAAAAACAAACAAACGGAATGTGAAAACCTGTACAGCCTATCTGGTGACTACAAACACAGAGACAGGAACAATCACCCACGAAATACTCAAAGAATATGGCTGCCTAAATATGGTTCCCAATCAGAGACAACGATAATCACCTGACTCTGATTGAGAA
Organism: Oncorhynchus nerka; assembly: GCF_034236695.1. Taxonomy (NCBI): domain Eukaryota; kingdom Metazoa; phylum Chordata; class Actinopteri; order Salmoniformes; family Salmonidae; genus Oncorhynchus; species Oncorhynchus nerka. The sequence continues at coordinate 71,162,921 of NC_088398.1, read as the reverse complement.
CCGCCTCAGGCAGCCATAGACTATACTAGACACCCCACAAAACCCCAAGACAAAAACGCACCACAAAAACCCATGTCACACCCTGGCCTGACCAAAATAAATGAAGACAAACATACTATACTTCGACCAGGGCGTGACACTCACTTCGGCCACGGAGAACGAGAGCCCACAGTCTCTGGTTGCGGTCTGCGTCAGTGGCACCGTGTTATCCTCAAAGCAGGCGAAGATATGTTTAGCTTGTCCGGGAGCAAGATGTCGGTGTCCGCGACATGGCGGGTTTTCCCTTTGTAATCTGTGATTGTCTGGAGTCCCTGCTACATACGTCTCATGCCTGAGCCGTTGAATTGCAACTCCACTTTGTCTCTGTACTGAAGTTTTGCTGGTTTGATTGCCTTGCGGAGGGCAATACTGCACTCTTTGTATTCAACCATTTTCCTAGTCACCTTGTCATGATTCGCGCTTTCAGTTTTGCGCGAATGCTAACATCTATCCACGGTTTTTGGTTTGGGTAGGTTTTAATAGTCACGGTGGGAACAACATCCCATATACAGTGATGAACTCCATCACGGTGTCTGTGTACACGTCAGTTTCATTCTCAGAGGCAACCCGGACAATATCCTATTCTGCGTGATCAAAACAACCTTGAAGCATGGATTCCGATTGGTCAGACCAGCGTTGAATAAACCTTAGCACGGGTTTGAGTTTCTGCCTATAGGAAGGGAGGAGCAGAATGTCGTGATCTGATTTGCCGAAGGGAGGGTGGGGGAGGGCCTTGTAGCCATCCCGGAAGGGAGAGTAACAATGGTCAAGAGTTTTTGAAGCGAGAGTACTACAGGCAATGTGTTGATAGAACTTCAGTAGCATATTCCTCAAATTTGCTTTGTTAAAATCACCAGCTACAATAAATGTGGCCTCAGGATATGTGGTGTTCAGTTTGCACAAAGTTCAGTGTAGTTCCTTGAGGGCCATCGTGGTATCGGCTTGAGGGGGAATATACAAGGCTCTAACTATAACCCGAAGAGAATTCTCATGCGAGGTAATATGGTTGGCATTTGATTGTGAGGTATTCTAGGTTGGGTGAAGAAAAGGACTTGAGTTTTTTGTACATTATCATAATCACATCATGAGTAGTTAATCATGAAATATACACCTCTGCCTTTCTTCTTCCCGGAGAGTTCTTTATTGCTCTCTGCGCAATGTACTGAGAACCCAGCTGGATGTATGGACGGGGACAATATATCCGGAGAGAGCCATGATTCTGTGAAACAGAGTATGTTTCAGTCTCTGATGTCTCTCTGGAAGGAGATCCTCGCCCTGAGCTCGTCTACTTTGTCCATGGACTGAACATTAGCAAGTAATATACTCAGAAGCGGAGGATGGTGTTCACGCCTCCTGAGTCGGACTAGAATTCCAATCCGAATGCCTCTTCTCTGCCGGCGGTGTCTTAGGGCAACCTCTGGGATAAGTTCAATTGCCTTGTGGGGGTAAGAACAAAGAATCCAAATGGGGAAAGTTGTATTTCTGGTCAGAATATGTGGTGAGTTACCACCGCTCTGATATCCAACATTTATTTCCGGCTGAATGTTATAACACAAAAAACATTCTTGGCTAATAATGTAAGAATCAACACACAAAAAACATACTGCTAAGTTGCTTAGGAGCTAGAAGAAGAGCTGCCATGTCAGTCAGCACCATCTTCAAAAAGGTCTATATTGATGTTATGTCCTGCATGGTGTTTATATAGCAGGTCTACATTGATGTTATGTCCTGCATGGTGTTTATATAGCAGGTCTACATTGATGTTTTGACCTGCATGGTGTTTATATAGCAGGTCTACATTGATGTTATGCCCTGCATGGTGTTTATATAGCAGGTCTATATTGATGTTATGACCTGCATTGTGTTTATATAGCAGGTCTACATTGATGTTATGACCTGCATGGTGTTTATATAGCAGGTCTACATTGATGTTATGTCCTGCATGGTGTTTATATAGCAGGTCTACATTGATGTTATGTCCTCCATGGTGTTTATATAGCAGGTCTATATTGATGTTATGTCCTGCATGGTGTTTATATAGCAGGTCTACATTGATGTTATGTGCTGTTTCCTGTCATCGTGGAAACAGATCTGTCTGTCTGGACAGACGTCTACTCACTCTCTCATTCTCCCCCCTCCTTTCATAGAAGTAGACCTGTTTTACATATAAAGTCAATATCAGGTCCTATTGTACTACTACTGTACTACTACTGCTACTACTACTACACTCATTCTTTGAACACACAGCTTTTGTCTCTCCTCTCCTTTTTGGTGGCTCCCTGCTGTGTTGCCATGACAATTAATGACAGATCAGTGGAAGACAACGTGAGTGTGGCACAGAGATTGTAACTGTGGCTGTATCGCACACACAGACACAGATAGACAGACACACAGACACAGATAGACAGACACAGATAGACAGACACACAGACACAGATAGACAGACAGACACAGATAGACAGACACACAGACACAGACAGACACACAGACACAGATAGACAGACGTGTTTCTCCCAGTCATATACACAGTAGAAGAGTTCAACCACATTTTTAGATGGACACGATGTTGCTGTCTTTGAGCATTTCATTTGCTATTCTCTGTCTGTCAATCAGTATCTGATTCTAAAACCTATTCTAAATCCTGATTGCATATAAATGTGCGTATAAACGTGTGTGCGTTCGTGCGTTCGTGTGCGTGCCATAACACTAGTGTGTAATGAAAGTACTATATTAAGGTGAGGCTCATAGCAGAACAGGAGATATTTAATCTGGTAGTTAATGAGGGGTACCTGCTTAACAACGTCTGTGGCAATTCAGTGCAGCGCGGGGTAGCACTGAGATAGCAGAAGAGGTCTCTGACACACATTTAATAAGGGGGGTTAATGGTGAGTGGAGAGGACCTTAATTACACGATGGTGGATGGAAGCCCTACTGGGAGCAAGGTGGTGTGGGATAGAGGAGGTGATTGGAGAAGTGGGGTGGGGAGGTGGAATAGGAAGGAGGGAGTTGGAGGCTGAAAGCTCCTGTTGACGCTGATCTATGTCCTGTTTTGTGTTTTCCCCTTTAATAATTAAGGTAAGGACTTAAGGAAGGGAGTCGTTCCACCTAAAAGAAGAACAAGAGAGAGGATTTTGACACCCACCATGACAGATTGTTCTGAAATCGTTTCTGTAGCTACATAAGATTAGCATTACTGAAACAGTATTTTGCTGAAATATAATTTGATCTCTGAGAAATTAATGCCCATTTTTTATTTATATGATTCATATAGTCTTCAATAAATATAAACAATTGAAAATAAATATAAAGAAACGTCCTCTCAATGTCAACTGCGTTTATTTTCAGCAAACTTAACATGTGTAAATATTTGTATGAACATAATATTCAACAGCTGAGATATAAACGGAACAAGTTCCACAAACATGTCACTAACAGAAATGGAATAATGTGTCCCTGAACAAAGGGGGGGGGTCAAAATCAAAAGTAACAGTCAGTATCTGGTGTGGCCACCAGCTGCATTAAGTACTGCAGTGCATCTCCTCCTCATGGACTGCACCAGATTTGCCAGTTCTTGCTGTGAGATATTAGCCCACTTTTCCACCAAGGCACCTGCCATGGCCAGCGAAGAGCCCGGACATTTTTGGGGGGAATGGCCCTATCCCTCACCCTCCGATCCAACAGGTCCCAGACGTGCTCAATGGGACTGAGATCTGGGCTCTTCGCTGGCCATGGCAGAGCACTGACAATTCTGTCTTGCAGGAAATCACGCACAGAACGAGCAGTATGTCTGGTGGCATTGTCATGCTGGAGGATCATGTCAGGATGAGCCTGCAGGAAGGGTACCACATGAGGGAGGAGGATGTCTTCCCTGTAATGCACAGCGTTGAGATTGCCTGCAATGACAACAAGCTCAGTCCGATGATGCTGTGACACACCGCCCCAGACCGTGACGGACCTTCCACTTCCAAATCGATCTGCTCCAGAACACAGGCCTCGGTGTAACGTTAACTCCTTCAACGATAAACGCGAATCCGACTATCACCCCTGCTGAGACAAAACCGCGACTCGTCAGTGAAGAGCACTTTTTGCCAGTCCTGTCTGGTCCAGCGACGGTGTGTTTGTGCCCATAGCCAATGTTGTTGCCGGGGATGTCTGGTGAGGACCTGCATTAGAACAGGCCGACAAGCCCTCAGTCCAGCCTCTCTCAGCTTATTGCAGACAGTCTGAGCACTGTTGGAGGGATTGTGCGTTCCTGGTGTAACTCGGGCAGTTGTTGTTGCCATCCTGTACCTGTCCCGCAGGTGTGATGTTCGCCTGTACCGATCCTGAGCAGGTGTTGTTACACGTGGTCTGCCACTGTGTGGACGATCAGCTGTCCGTCCTGTCTCCCTGTAGCGCTGTCTTAGGCATCTCAAAGTACGGACATTGCAATTTATTGCCCTGGCCACATCTGCAGTCCTCATGCCTCCTTGCAGCATGCCTAAGGCACGTTCACGCAGATGAGCAGGGACCCTGGGCATATTTCTTTTGGTGTTTTTCCAGAGTCAGTAGAAAGGCCGCTTTAGTGTCCAAGTTTTCATAACTGTGACCTTCCGTCTGTAAGCTGTTAGTGTCTTAACGACCGTTCCACAGGTGCATGTTCATTAATTGTTTATGGTTCATTAACCAAGCATGGGAAACAGTGTTGAAACCCTTTACAATGAAGATCTGTGAAGTTATTTGGATTTTTACGAATGATCTTTGAAAGAAAGGGTTCTGAAAAAGGGACGTTTCTTTTTTTGCTGAGTTTAGTACTGAACATCTGATTTGGACCATAATTCTTCCTAACAATGAGTAAGAATTGAGGAATCCAATCCAATGATTAATAGCCACCCACGGATCTCCCCCCACATCTCCATTCCCCTCCCTTTCCTTCCTCTCCAATCCGCTCCCTGTCAGTTCTGTAAATGTGTGTGAGAGAAAGAAAGCTTTACAGGCTGCAGCTGTCTGATCACTAATCCGTTCTGATCCCTATCAAACCGTCACGTCCTACCCTTTTTCTGCTGATGAGAAGAGACCTGCGGACAGAGACAGTGTGGCGACATATTGTTTTGATGTGTTTTATTAATAACTAAAGAGGTCTGTCTCTATATAAAGATGGTGTTACATCATCGCTAGATCCTACCACAGGTCATGTGGTCATAATCTGTTGTGATATGGATGGGATAAACCACAACAGCCATCAGATAAGACCCCGACCCCGACCCACATTCTCAGTCCCAGCTCCCCTCCTGGAGCCAGTTGTCCAGATCTAGGATCAGATCTACTGTAGGATCAGCTTACCCATGGACACTCTTACTGACAGTTGTGGCTCTTTCTTGCTTTCACTTGCTCTCTATCTTTTCTATCCTCTCACGCTCTATCCTATCTCGCTCGCTCTCTCACTCTCTATGCGCTCTCACTCTATCTTATCTATCCTCTCGCTCGCTCGCTCTCTTGCTTGCTCTCTATCTTATCTATCCTATCTCTCTCTCGCGCTTTTTCACTCTATCCTATCTCTCGCACGCTCGCTCTCTATCCTATCTCTCTCGCTTGCTCTCACTCTATCCTATCTCGCTCGCTCGCTCTCTATCCTGTCTCTCTCACTCGCTCGCTCGCTCTCACTCTCTATCCTATCAATTCAATTCAATTCAATTCAAGGGCTTTATTGGCATGGGAATCATGTGTTAACATTGCCAAAGCAAGTGAGGTAGATAATATATAAAGTGAATATATATATCTCTCTCGCTCGCTCTCTATCCTATCTCTCTCTCTCTCGCTCGCTCTCTATCCTATCTCTCTCGCTCGCTCTCGATCTCTCGCTCGCTCTCTATCCTATCTCGCTCGCTCTCGATCTCTCGCTCGCTCTCTCTCTCTGGGTCATGGCATTCCTCTTGTGTTTTTTTTTGTTGTTCAGCGGGCCAAAGTCGGCTGACACTGTTGGCTAAGTGACTATTTATAACTGGCTGCCAAATGCCTGTTGATTAGCCTGGGCTGGGCTGCCCTGTCATGGACTTTACCCCTGGGAGAGAGACAGCTGTTACGGCGGAATGACCGGACGCAGTAGGTGTACATCCTTCTTTTTATTGATGACACCAAAAGCAAAATAACAACGACGAAAGCGCACAGTTCTGTAAGGCAAAATAAACTATACAGAAAACAAGATCCCACAAAACCCAAAAGGAAAATGACAACTTATATTTGATCCCCAATCAGAGACAACAATAGACAGCTGCCTCTGATTGGGAACCACACTCAGCCAAAAACACAAAGAAATAGAAAACATAGATTTTCCTACTCGAGTCACACCCTGACCTAACCAAACATAGAGAATAATAAGGATCTCTAAGGTCAGGGTGTGACAACAGCGCAGAGGCAGTTTCTCTCCAGAAGGTTTTACCACTGTCTGGGGCCTGAAATGTTGGTTTGGAGGGCTTAGAGCTAACTAACACACAACAACGTTGGTACCAGAACATTCTGATAAATGTCCAGACTGGAGCACTGGGCTTTTGCAGTGATAAGAGACAATTGTAAACTCTGTAACACCAAATGGAAAAAACATGTTGTAAATGTGTAAAATGTAATGTGCAATACAATGCTCTCTATTTCCGTCTCCTGTATTTGGTTTAATTTGAGATTGTATCTGTTTCCTGGAGAGAGTTCCAGAGCCACCCAGTGTGCAGGGCTCTGCCAGGCCAGGGAGGAAGCACCCTCTGTGGGGGAGAGATCACAGTATGTGTGGTCTGCTGCACAAAAACACAATCTGCTCCCCTCACTCCCCCTTCTCACTCTTTCTCTGTTACTCTCTCTAAAACTGAGACACACACACAAACAACCCTGAGATCTGGCTTGAATTCAACCGTGTGTATTCTTTGAAATGTATGTGGTAATGGCACAGCTGCAATCTGAAGCAATGGTTTGCATCAGACATTTCACTTCTGTTTTTTGACAATTTTGTGGAACATTGTTCAATTCAGGGCAGCCCAACTTCCTTGTCTAACTTGGGTCATGTTCAGTAGGCAGGAAAGGAGTAAATGTTTTGAAACTGACAAGGTACTGCTGAACATGAACTTGTCCAATATGAACAGTCATTTTCATTTCACATCCTGAACTAAACCTGTTATTCCCTCTCCTTCCTCCCCTCTCCCTCCTCCCTCTTTCTTTCTCTATCCCTCTCTGTCTTTCTCTCTCTCGCACTTTTTCTTTCTCTCAATTCAATATGAATTTAAGGGCTTTATTGGCATGGTTAACATATGTTTACATTGCCAAAGCAAATGAAATAGAAAAGATTAAATACAAAAAATACAAATGAAATACAACATTTCCAGAAGAATAAAGACATTTCAAATGTGTATATATACATTATGTGTATATATACAGTGTTGTAATGATGTGCAAGTAGTACACAAGGGAAAATAAATAAACAAAAATATAGGCTCTATTTACAATGGTGTTTGTTCTTCACTGGTTGCCCTTTTCTTGTGGCAACAGATCACAAATCTTGCTGCTGTGATGGCACACTGTGATATTTCACCCAGTAGATATGAGTTTATCAAAATTGGATTTAAAAAATAAAAATTGTGGGTCTGTGTAATTAATATGAGGTAAATATGTGTCTCTAATATTGTCATACATTTGGCAGGAGGTTAGGAAGTACAGCTCAGTTTCCACATCATTTTGTGTGCACATAGCCTGTCTTCTCTTGAGAGACAGGTCTGCCTACGGTTGACTTTCTCAATAGCAAGGCTATGCTCACTGACTCTGTACATAGTCAAAGATTTCCTTCATTTTGGGTCAGTCACAGTGGTCAGGTATTCTGTCACGGTGTACTCTCTGTTTAGGACCAAATAGCATTCTAGACTGCTCTGTTTTTGAAAACCTTTCCAATTTGTCAAGTAATTCTCTTTTTGATTTCTCATGATTTGGTTGGGTCTAATTGTGTTGCTCTCCTGGGGCTCTGTGGGGTTTGTATGTGTTTGTGAACAGAGTGCCATGACCAGCTTGCTTCAGGGGATCTTCTCCAGGTTAATTTCTCTGTAGGTGACGGCTTTGTTATGGAAGGTTTGGGAAGCGCTTTCTTTTAGGTGGTTGTAGAATTTAACAGCTCTTTTCTGGATTTTGGTCCTTAGCGGGTATCGGCCTAATTCTGCTCTGCATGCATTATTTGGTGTTTTACGTTGTACAGGGAGGATATTTTTGCATGCAGAATTCTTTTGTCCCATTTTGTTGGTTGGTGAGCAGACCCCAGACCTCACAACCATAAAGGGCAATGGGGTTCTATAACTGATTGTATTTTTAGACAGATCCTAATTGGTATGTTAAATGTTATGTTTGTCTTGATGGTATAGAAAGCCTTTCTTGCCTTGTCTCTCAGATCGTTCACAGTTTTGGGGAAGTTACCTTTGGCGCTGATGTTTAGGCCAAGGTATGTATAGTTTTTTTGTGTGCTCAAGGGCAACGGTGTCAAAATTGAATTTGTATTTGTGGTACTGGCGACTGGACCTTTTTTGGAAGACGATTATTTTGGTCTTACTGAGATTTACTGTCAGGGCCCAGGTCTGACAGAATGTGTGCAGAATATCTAGGTGCTGCTGTAGGACCTCCTTGGTTGGTGACAGAAGCACCAGATCATCAGCAAACAGTAGACATTTGACTTCAGATTCTAGTAGGGTGAGGCCGGGTGCTGCAGACTGTTCTTGTGCACTCGCCAATTCGTTGATGTATATGTTGAAAAGGGTGGGGCTTATGCTTTATCCTTGCCTCACCCCATGGCCTTATGTTTTTTGCCTATTTTAACCGCACACTTGTTGTTGGTATACATATTTTATAATATCATATATTTTTTCCCCAACACCACTTTCCATCAATTTGTATAGCAGGTCCTCATGCCAAATTGAGTCAAGATTTTTTGAAATCAACAAAGCATGAGAAGACTTTGCCTTTTGTTTTTTGTTTGTTTGTTTGTCAATTAGGGTGTGCAGGGTGAATACGTGGTCTGTTGTACGGTAATTTGGTAAAAAGTCAATTTGACATTTTCTCAGTGCATTGTTTTCACTTAGGAAATGTACAAGTCTGCTGTTAATGATAATACAGAGGATTTTCCCAAGGTTGCTGTTGACACACTTTCCACGGTAGTTTGTGTGGTCAAATTTGTCTCCACAAAAAGATGCCAGAGCTGATAATGATGTTAACCTCTCTGGGATAAGTGGGATAGCGTCCCACCTGGCCAAAAGCCAGGGAAAATGCAGAGCGCCAAATTCAAATAAATTACTATAAAAATCTAACTTTCATTAAATCACACATGCAAGATAGAAAATTAAAGCTACACTTGTTGTGAATCCAGCCAACATGTCAGATTTCAAAAAGGCTTTTCGGCGAAAGCAAACGATGCTTTTATCTGAGGATAGCACCTCTGTAAACAAAGAGAGAAACCATATTTCAACCCTGCAGGCGCGACACAAAACACAGAAATATAAATATAATTCATGCCTTACCTTTGACAAGCTTCTTTTGTTGGCACTCCTATATGTCCCATAAACATCACAAATGGTCTTTTTGTTCGATTAGTTCCGTCAATATATATCCAAAATGTCTATTTATTTGGAGCGTTTGATCCAGAAAAACACCGGTTCCAACTTGCGCAACGTGACTACAAAATATCTCAAAAGTTACCTGTAAACTTTGCCAAAACATTTCAAACTACTGAAAATGTATTTCTTAAAAATCATACAATGTGATTTTCTGGATTTTTGTTTTAGATTCCGTCTCTCACAGTTGAAATGTACCTATGATAAAAAATTACAGACCTCTACATGCTTTGTAAGTAGGAAACACTGCCGATTTTGCAGGTTATCAAATACTTGTTCTCCCCACTGTAGGTATGCACAGTAGCTTTGACATCGGTGTTAAACTAGACATCGGGCCAATACCGATGTTGGCATTTTTAGCTAATATGTCCGATTCCGATATGTTCCCCGATATATTGTGCGTCCCTAGTGATAATGTAGTCTACAGTACTACTGCCAAGAGATGAGCTATAGGTGTACCTACCATAGGAGTCCCCTCGAAGCTTACCATTGATGTACCTACCCAGCATCCAACAGAGATCCAGGAGTTGTGACCCGTTTTTGTTGATGATGTTCAAATCAAATCAAAGTTATTTATATAGCCCATTTTACATCAGCTGATATCTCAAAGTACTGAACAGAAACCCAGCCTAAAACCCCAAACAGCAAGCAATGCAGGTGTAGAAGCACAGTGACTAGGAAAAACTCCCTAGAAAGGCCAAAACCTAGGAAGAAACCTAGAGAGGAACCAGGCTATGAGGGGTGGCCAGTCCTCTTCTGGCTGTGCCGGGTGGAGATTATAACAGAACATGGCCAATATGTTCAAATGTTCATAAATGACCAGCATGGTCAAATAATAATAATCACAGTAGTTGTCAAGGGTGTAACAGGTCAGCACCTCAGGAGTTTTTCATAGCCGATCATTCAGAGTATATCTACCGCTCCTGCTGTCTCTAGAGAGTTGAAAACAGCAGGTCTGGGACAGGTAGCACATCCGGTGAACAGGTCAGGGTTCCATAGCCGGAGGCAGAACAGTTGAAACTGGAGCAGCAGCATGGCCAGGTGGACTGGGGACAGCAAGGAGTCATCATGCCAGGTAGTCCTGAGGCTCAGGTCCTCCGAGAGCGAGAGAGAAAGAAAGAAAGAGAGAAAGAAAGAGAGAATTAGAGAGAGCATACTTAAATTCACACAGGACACCGGATAAGACAGGTGAAATACTCCAGATATAACAGACAAATAGCCTAGCCCCCCGACACATAAACTACCACAGCATAAATACTGGAGGCTGAGACAGGAGGGGTCAGGAGACACTGTGGCTCCATCCAATGATACCACTGACAGGGCCAAACAGGCAGGATATAACCCCACCCACTTTGCCAAAGCACAGCCCCCGCACCACTAGAGGGATATCTTAAACCACCAACTTACCATCCTGAGACAAGACTGAGTATAGCCCACAAAGATCTCCGCCACGGCACAACCCAAGGGGGGGCGCCAACCCAGGCAGGAGACCGAGTCTGCGTCTCTCACATGGGTAGACAGACCATTCCATAAAAATTGAGCTCTATAGGAGAAAGCCCTGCCTCCAGCTGTTTGCTTAGAAATTCTAGGGACAATTAGGAGGCCTGCGTCTTGTGACCGTAGCATACGTGTAGGTATGTACAGCGGTACCAAATCAGAGAGATAGGTAGGAGCAAGCCCATGTAGTGCTTTGTAGGTTAGCAGTAAAACCTTGAAATCAGCCCTTGCCTTAACAGGAAGCCAGTGTAGAGAGGCTAGCGCTGGAGTAATATGATCAATTATTTTGGTTCTAGCCAGGATTCTAGCAGCCGTATTTAGCACTAACTGAAGTTTATTTAGTGCTTTATCCGGGTAGCCGGAAAGTAGAGCATTGCAGTAGTCTAACCTAGAAGTGACAAAAGCATGGATTTTTTCAATGTTACATAGATGGAAAAAAGCTGTCCTTGAAACAGTCTTGATATGTTCGTCAAAAGAGAGATCAGGGTCCAGAGTAACGCCGAGAGAGAGTAATGTTGAGTAATGTTTTTTGTCGTTGTGTCTAAGGGGGCATATGGAGGAGGGAATGATGTCACCTCCAGGTAGGTGTTTGTCCCCCTGTGTGCTGAGGGTATCAGGTTCTTGTCCAGTTCTGGCAATTAGGGCACCACAGACTAGTGCATGTCCCTGGGCCTGGAAATGGTTGATCTCCCCCTCTAGGATGGAGAAGCTGTCATTGCTAAGGTGTGGGGATTCTACTGGGGGGATATAGGTAGCACACATTACAAACATTTTCTCTGTTGTGATAATTTCCTTCCTAATTTATAGCTAGATGTAAAATGTTCCTGTTCTCTCTTGTTCTCTCTCTCTCTCTCGTTCTCGCTCTCGTTCTCTAACAGTGTGCTGGGGAGGAGTACTGGGTGGACAGCCGGACAGTATACATCGGTCACAAAGAACCCCCGCTGGGGGCTGATGCCTACATCCCTCAGCGTTATCCCGACAACCGCATTGTCTCTTCCAAGGTGAGCAGGCTCCACAGCAACCAAGCAGTTGGCATAACAACAGCATCACCTACCCCTGAAAACCAAATCGATACCTTGATAACCAAGCCTGTTGTGCTCCATTAACAGTATCTCTGTCCTTTAGGGTTAGCAACCTTTTGGACTACACACACACATATACACACACACTGCTGTTCCTCTCTCTAGACTGCCTGTTAAAAGTGTGTGTGTTCTCTCTACCAGTACACCTTATGGAACTTCATCCCCAAGAACCTGTTTGAACAGTTCAGAAGAATCGCCAACTTCTACTTCCTGCTCATCTTCCTGGTCCAGGTGACAACATCTCTCTGTTTGATCAGGGCCATTTGGGGGTTTCACATGTTCAGGTTACACACTATTAGTTAAAGACGTAGGCTATGTGAAGTCAATGTGACAGCTAATTAGGTAACGTTAATTATTTGGCTTGGAATTACATTGGTCAAGTACGCATGGGCCTATGGTCATGGTCCATGATAAATGTGATATGACCCCGTCCAGTAGCACTATGAGGAGGAGACTAAGGTGGCCGGTCCAGCTTGCCACAATGGTTGAAGGGATAGTTTAAGATTTTGGCATGCTAGCTGCTCCCGTACACTTCCAGTTATTGCTCTAGCGAATGTTAACAATCTCGCTCTTTATCTGTTGCTCTCTCAAACTGAGACACACACACAACCCTGGGGTCTGGCTTGAATTCAACCTTCTGTATTCTGTAGAATGGCGCCAGAAACTACCTTCAACTTCATTAAAACTGCACACAAAGACATAAACATGGTATCCATGAGTTCATCTGAAACTATCCCTTTAAACTGAAATGAATGAGTTATGAGTAATGAGTAACCAGCGGGTAGGAGGACGTTAGGTATGTGGGTGTGGTTAAATACTGTGGGGAGGCGGAGATATAAACTGAAGTCATCTGATTGCTCCATCACTCCCCCAAACTGGAATTTATCTGCAACTATATTTATTGACTCCTGCTCTCCTCTCCTCCTTGTTCCCTCCCTCTCTACCTTTGTTCCCTGCCTCCTTCCTCTCTGCCTCTCTCCTCAGCTCATCATAGACACGCCCACCAGCCCCGTCACCAGCGGACTGCCTCTATTCTTTGTCATCACCGTCACTGCCATTAAACAGGTCTGTTGATCTGAACAAAATGTCATAATTAATGGTATACTATTGATTTACAGTGCATTCGTAAAGTATTCAGACCCCTTGACTTTTTCCACATTTTGTTACGCTACAGCCTGATTCTAATATTGATTAATTCATTTTTTTCCCTCATTAATGTACAAACAATACACCATAATGAAAAAGAAAGAATATGTTTTTAGAAGTGTATTAAAAATGAAAAACAGAAATACCTTAATTGACATAAGTATTCAGACCGTTTGCTATGAGACTCGAAATTGATCTCAGGTGCATCCTGTTTCCATTAATCATCCTAGAGATGTTTCAACAACTTGACTGGCGTTCACTTGTGGTAAATTCAATTGATTGGACATGATTTGGAAAGGCACCGCACCTGTCTATTTAAGGTCCCACAGTTGAAAGTGCATGTCAGAGCAAAAACCAAGCAATGAGGTTGAAAGAATTGTCCGAAGAACTCAGAGACAGGATTGTGTCGAGGCTCAGATCTGGGGAAGGGTACTAAAACATTTCTGCAGCATTGAAGGTCCCCAAGAACACGGTGGCCTCCATCATTCTTAAATGCAAGAAGTTTGGAACCACCAAGGCTCTTCCTAGAGCTGGCCGCCCAGCCAAACTGACCAATCAGGGGAGAAGGGCCTTGGTCAGGGAGGTGACCAAGAACCCGATGGTCACTCTGACAGAGCTCCAGAGATCCTCTGTGGAGATGGGAGAACCTTCCAGAAGGACAACCATTTCTCAAGCACTTCAGCAATCAGGAATTTATGGTAGAGTGGCCAGACAGAAGCCACTCCTCAGTAAAAGGGACATGACAGCCTACTTGGAGTTTGCCAAAAGGCACCTAAAGGACTCTCAGACATTCTCTGGTATGATGAAACCAAGATTGAACTATTTGGCCTGAATGCCAAGCGTCATGTCTGGAGGAAACCTGGCACCATCCCTACAGTGAAGCATGGTGGTGGCAGCATCATGCTGTGGGGATGTTTTTCAGCGTCAGGGAATGGGAGACTAGTCAGGATCGAGGGAAAAATGAACGGAGCAAAGTACAGAGAGATCCTTGATGAAAACCTGCTCCAGAGCACTCAGGACCTCAGGCTGGGGCGAAGGTTCAGCTTCCAACAGGACAACGACCCTAAGCACACAGCCAAGCAGGAGTGGCTGCGGGACAAGTCTCTGAATGTCCTTGAGTGGCCCAGCCAGAGCCCAGACTTTAACCGGATCGAACATCTCTGGAGAGACCTGAAAATAGCTGTGCAGAGACGCTCCCCATCCAACCTGACAGAGCTTGAGAGGATCTGCAGAGAAGAATGGGAGAAACTCCCCAAATGTGCCAAGCTTGTAGCATCATACCCAAGAACACTTGAGGCTGTAATCACTGCCAAAGATGCTTCAAGAAAGTACTGAGTAAAGGGTCTGAATACTTATGTAACTGTGATATTTAAGTTTTTTATTTGTAATACATTTGCAAACATTTCTAAAAAACTTTTTTTTGCTTTTTCATTATGGGGTATTGTGTGTAGATTGATACTTTTTTTGTTTATACATTTTTGATTAAGGCTGTAACATAACAAAATGTGGAAAAAGTCAAGGCGTCTGTATACTTTCCGAATGCACTGTATGTTTATTCTCTGTTCATCAGTGTTGGAAGCCTTCCTCCGCTGTGTTCCGTTAGAGACAGATGTGCTAACAGCAGGGAACCTCTTCTGGCTAACAGGGCCCAGGTCAGGTCATATGCGATCATTAATCTGACATGTTGTGTAGAGGCATGTTGTGTAGAGGCCCTGGATACAGGTCAACATGCTGACAGAACATACCACTAATTTGATACCACGTATTGTGTGACCTTGTATGATGGTATCGCCCTCTGTTCCATTTCTTCCCATGATCCCAACATATTTCTCCTGCCATTTGCTCCTTGTATATCTCAACCTCTTCTCCCTTCCTCCCCCTCTTCCTCTCCCCCCCAGGGTTATGAAGACTGGCTGAGACACAAGGCAGACTGCAGTATAAATGAGTGTCCTGTGGACGTGGTGAAGGAAGGGACGGTGGTGAGGACACAGAGTCACAAGCTACGGGTATGACTGCCTTAATATTTCTATTTCACCTTTATTTAACCAGGTAGGCTAGTTGAGAACAAGTTCTCATTTGAAACTGTGACTTGGCCAAGATAAAGCAAAACAGTTTGACACATGGGTTTGGCGACAAGTACAGTATGAAGCGAGGGCCAGCCAACGAGAGCATACAGGCCGCAGTGGTGGGTAGTATATGGGGCTTTGGTGATAAAACGGATGGCACTGTGATAGACTGCATCCAATTTGTTGAGTAGAGTGTTGGAGCCTTTTTGTAAATGACATCGCCGAAGTCGAGGATCGGTCGAATGGTCAGTTTGGTATTTGTAGTTGTCCACATATTCTAAGTCAGAACCGTCCATAGTGATGTTGGACGGGCGGGCGCGGGCAGCGATCGGTTGAGGAGCATGCATTTAGTTGTACTTGCATTCAAGAGCAGTTGGAGGCCATGAAAGGAGAGTTGTATGGCATTGAAGCTCATCTGGAGGTTAGTTAACACAGTTAACACAACACCGCCCCCTTTGGCAGTTCTATCTGGGCAGAAAATGTTATAGTTAGGGATGGACATTTCAGGGTTTTTGGTGGTTTTCCTAAGCCAGGATTCAGACACGGCTAAGACATCCAGGTTGGCAGAATGTGCTAAAGCAGTGAATAAAGCACATTTAGGGAGTAGGCTTCTAATGTTAACATGCATGAAACCAAGGCTTTTACCGGTTACAGAAGTCAACAAATGAGAGCACCTGGGGAGTAGGAGTGGAGAGGAACAGAGGAACAGTAGGATAAGGGTACGGCTAAAGGCTATAAGAACTGGCCGCCTAGCACGTTCAGAACAGAGAGTAAAGGGAGCAGGTTTCTGGGCACAATAGCATAGAATCAAGGCATAATGTACAGACAAAGGTATGGTATGAAGATAGTACATTGGAGGTAAACCTAGGCATTGAGTAATGATGAGAGAGATATAGTCTCTAGAGACGTTTAAACCAGGTGATGTGATCGCATATGTGGGAGGTGGAACAACATCGTTGCTTCAGGCATATTGTGCAGGGCTAGAAGCTCTACAGTGAAATAAGACAGTAATCACTAACAAGGACAGTAATGGACAAGGCATTTTGATATTAGGGAGAGGCATGCGTTGCCAAGTGATCTTATGGGTCCAGTGAGTGGTTAGGCTGGCTGTGGACACGGCGATTCAGACAGTTAGCAGGCCGGGGCTAGCAAGCTAGCAGTTAGCAGGCCGGGGCTAGCCAGCTAGCATAAGGGCCATAGAGGGACGTCGCGATGGGGGAAAGTCTGTTTTTGCCTCCTCGTGCGGTGACATCGATAGACCAGTTGTGGAATTAGTAACAGAGGGGTCCAAGTCCAATTTGCAAAATAGATCAGCTAACAGTCCAATATGCTCTAGGTAGCTAGCAGGCCGCGGTTAGCAAAATTGGCCTTCAGGGGACGTCGCACATGAGGGGCCTGTTGGGATTCTCAGGCAGATTATGTCGGTTTTCCAGTCGTGAAGGATCGGCGGGGTTCCGTGCCCAGTACCGGCAGTAGCAGGGATCCGGAAATTGTAGCCGAGGAGTGAGCTTCAGGAGTAGCCCGGGAGCCCAAGCCGGGAGATGGGTCTAGCATGGGCTAGCTCCAGGCTAGTTGGTGCTCGCTCCGGGACTGAAGCGTTAGCCAGGAGTAGTCAACCCGGGTTGCGGTTAGCTAGCTGCGATTATCCAGATGAAAAGGTTCAGAGTTTGCGGTAGGAATCTGGGGATATGGTGAGAAAAATAGGTCCGGTATGCTCTGGTTTGAAATGTGTTGTACGAACTGGTGAGAGCTTTCCGAGCTAAAGGTTAGCTGATGACCGCTAGCAGTAGTTAGCTGACTGATAGCTGATAGCTGGTAGCTAGTTAGCCAGCTAGCTTCAGACGAGGTATTAAAGTCCGGAAGTAAATAGAAAGGAGAGTATTTTGAAGTTGAGGTTTAGGAAAAATATTAAAAAGAATGCGAATAAAAAGATATAGAAAGATATATACATGGAATGAGACAAGACAAAGACTAAGACATCTGACTTCTACGCCATCTTGGATTTGACAGGATGGGCCTTCTACTCTCCAGTCTACTACACATCATTATGACTGTCCTAGTAATGGGCCTTCTACTCTCCAGTCTACTACACATCATTATGACTGCCCTAGTAATGGGCCTTCTACTCTCCAGTCTACTACACATCATTATGACTGCCCTAGTAATGGGCCTTCTACTCTCCAGTCTACTACACATCATTATGACTGTCCTAGTAATGGGCCTTCTACTCTCCAGTCTACTACACATCATTATGACTGCCCTAGTAATGGGCCTTCTACTCTCTAGTCTACTACACATCATTATGACTGTCCTAGTAATGGGCCTTCTACTCTCTAGTCTACTACACATCATTATGACTGTCCTAGTAATGGGCCTTCTACTCTCCAGTCTACTACACATCATTATGACTGCCCTAGTAATGGGCCTTCTACTCTCCAGTCTACTACACATCATTATGACTGCCCTAGTAATGGGCCTTCTACTCTCCAGTCTACTACACATCATTATGACTGCCCTAGTAATGGGCCTTCTACTCTCCAGTCTACTACACATCATTATGACTGTCCTAGTAATGGGCCTTCT
This sequence comes from Oncorhynchus nerka, assembly GCF_034236695.1. Lineage (NCBI taxonomy): Eukaryota > Metazoa > Chordata > Actinopteri > Salmoniformes > Salmonidae > Oncorhynchus > Oncorhynchus nerka. The sequence goes on along the minus strand of NC_088398.1, from coordinate 71,144,903 downwards.
ACTCTCCAGTCTACTACACATCATTATGACTGTCCTAGTAATGGGCCTTCTACTCTCCAGTCTACTACACATCATTATGACTGTCCTAGTAATGGGCCTTCTACTCTCCAGTCTACTACACATCATTATGACTGCCCTAGTAATGGGCCTTCTACTCTCCAGTCTACTACACATCATTATGACTGCCCTAGTAATGGGCCTTCTACTCTCCAGTCTTCCACACATCATTATGACTGACCTAGTAATGGGCCTTCTACTCTCCAGTCTACTACACATCATTATGACTGTCCTAGTAATGGGCCTTCTACTCTCCAGTCTACTACACATCATTATGACTGCCCTAGTAATGGGCCTTCTACTCTCCAGTCTACTACACATCATTATGACTGTCCTAGTAATGGGCCTTCTACTCTCCAGTCTTCCACACATCATTATGACTGTCCTAGTAATGGGCCTTCTACTCTCCAGTCTTCCACACATCATTATGACTGTCCTAGTAATGGGCCTTCTACTCTCCAGTCTACTACACATCATTATGACTGCCCTAGTAATGGGCCTTCTACTCTCCAGTCTACTACACATCATTATGACTGCCCTAGTAATGGGCCTTCTACTCTCCAGTCTTCCACACATCATTATGACTGTCCTAGTAATGGGCCTTCTACTCTCCAGTCTTCCACACATCATTATGACTGTCCTAGTAATGGGCCTTCTACTCTCCAGTCTACTACACATCATTATGACTGCCCTAGTAATGGGCCTTCTACTCTCCAGTCTACTACACATCATTATGACTGCCCTAGTAATGGGCCTTCTACTCTCCAGTCTACTACACATCATTATGACTGCCCTAGTAATGGGCCTTCTACTCTCCAGTCTACTACACATCATTATGACTGCCCTAGTAATGGTCCTTCTACTCTCTAGTCTACTACACATCATTATGACTGCCCTAGTAATGGTCCTTCTACTCTCTAGTCTACTACACATCATTATGACTGCCCTAGTAATGGGCCTTCTACTCTCTAGTCTACTACACATCATTATGACTGCCCTAGTAATGGTTCTTCTACTCTCCAGTCTACTACACATCATTATGACTGCCCTAGTAATGGGCCTTCTACTCTCCAGTCTACTACACATCATTATGACTGCCCTAGTAATGGTCCTTCTACTCTCCAGTCTACTACACATCATTATGACTGCCCTAGTAATGGGCCTTCTACTCTCCAGTCTACTACACATCATTATGACTGTCCTAGTAATGGGCCTTCTACTCTCCAGTCTACTACACATCATTATGACTGCCCTAGTAATGGGCCTTCTACTCTCCAGTCTACCACACATCATTATGACTGTCCTAGTAATGGGCCTTCTACTCTCCAGTCTACTACACATCATTATGACTGTCCTAGTAATGGGCCTTCTACTCTCCAGTCTACTACACATCATTATGACTGTCCTAGTAATGGGCCTTCTACTCTCCAGTCTACTACACATCATTATGACTGCCCTAGTAATGGGCCTTCTACTCTCCAGTCTACTACACATCATTATGACTGTCCTAGTAATGGGCCTTCTACTCTCCAGTCTACTACACATCATTATGACTGCCCTAGTAATGGGCCTTCTACTCTCCAGTCTACTACACATCATTATGACTGTCCTAGTAATGGGCCTTCTACTCTCCAGTCTACTACACATCATTATGACTGCCCTAGTAATGGGCCTTCTACTCTCTAGTCTACTACACATCATTATGACTGCCCTAGTAATGGGCCTTCTACTCTCCAGTCTACTACACATCATTATGACTGCCCTAGTAATGGTTATTCTACTCTCCAGTCTACTACACATCATTATGACTGCCCTAGTAATGGGCCTTCTACTCTCCAGTCTACTACACATCATTATGACTGCCCTAGTAATGGGCCTTCTACTCTCCAGTCTACTACACATCATTATGACTGTCCTAGTAATGGGCCTTCTACTCTCCAGTCTACTACACATCATTATGACTGCCCTAGTAATGGGCCTTCTACTCTCCAGTCTACTACACATCATTATGACTGCCCTAGTAATGGGCCTTCTACTCTCCAGTCTACTACACATCATTATGACTGCCCTAGTAATGGGCCTTCTACTCTCCAGTCTACTACACATCATTATGACTGCCCTAGTAATGGGCCTTCTACTCTCCAGTCTACTACACATCATTATGACTGCCCTAGTAATGGTTCTTCTACTCTCCAGTCTACTACACATCATTATGACTGCCCTAGTAATGGGCCTTCTACTCTCCAGTCTACTACACATCATTATGACTGCCCTAGTAATGGGCCTTCTACTCTCCTGTCTACTACACATCATTATGACTGCCCTAGTAATGGGCCTTCTACTCTCCAGTCTACTACACATCATTATGACTGCCCTAGTAATGGGCCTTCTACTCTCTAGTCTACTACACATCATTATGACTGTCCTAGTAATGGGCCTTCTACTCTCCAGTCTACTACACATCATTATGACTGCCCTAGTAATGGGCCTTCTACTCTCCAGTCTACTACACATCATTATGACTGCCCTAGTAATGGGCCTTCTACTCTCTAGTCTACTACACATCATTATGACTGTCCTAGTAATGGGCCTTCTACTCTCCAGTCTACTACACATCATTATGACTGTCCTAGTAATGGGCCTTCTACTCTCTAGTCTACTACACATCATTATGACTGCCCTAGTAATGGGCCTTCTACTCTCCAGTCTACTACACATCATTATGACTGTCCTAGTAATGGGCCTTCTACTCTCCAGTCTACTACACATCATTATGACTGCCCTAGTAATGGGCCTTCTACTCTCCAGTCTACTACACATCATTATGACTGTCCTAGTAATGGGCCTTCTACTCTCCAGTCTACTACACATCATTATGACTGCCCTAGTAATGGTTCTTCTACTCTCCAGTCTACTACACATCATTATGACTGTCCTAGTAATGGGCCTTCTACTCTCCAGTCTACTACACATCATTATGACTGCCCTAGTAATGGGCCTTCTACTCTCCAGTCTACTACACATCATTATGACTGCCCTAGTAATGGGCCTTCTACTCTCCAGTCTACTACACATCATTATGACTGCCCTAGTAATGGGCCTTCTACTCTCCAGTCTACTACACATCATTATGACTGCCCTAGTAATGGGCCTTCTACTCTCCAGTCTACTACACATCATTATGACTGCCCTAGTAATGGGCCTTCTACTCTCCAGTCTACTACACATCATTATGACTGCCCTAGTAATGGGCCTTCTACTCTCCAGTCTACTACACATCATTATGACTGCCCTAGTAATGGGCCTTCTACTCTCTAGTCTACTACACATCATTATGACTGTCCTAGTAATGGGCCTTCTACTCTCCAGTCTACTACACATCATTATGACTGTCCTAGTAATGGGCCTTCTACTCTCCAGTCTACTACACATCATTATGACTGCCCTAGTAATGGGCCTTCTACTCTCCAGTCTACTACACATCATTATGACTGCCCTAGTAATGGGCCTTCTACTCTCCAGTCTACTACACATCATTATGACTGCCCTAGTAATGGGCCTTCTACTCTCCAGTCTACTACACATCATTATGACTGTCCTAGTAATGGGCCTTCTACTCTCCAGTCTACTACACATCATTATGACTGTCCTAGTAATGGGCCTTCTACTCTCCAGTCTACTACACATCATTATGACTGCCCTAGTAATGGTCCTTCTACTCTCTAGTCTACTACACATCATTATGACTGCCCTACTAATGGACCTTCTACTCTCCAGTCTACTACACATCATTATGACTGTCCTAGAAATGGGCCTTCTACTCTCCAGTCTACTACACATCATTATGACTGTCCTAGTAATGGGCCTTCTACTCTCCAGTCTACTACACATCATTATGACTGCCCTAGTAATGGGCCTTCTACTCTCTAGTCTACTACACATCATTATGACTGTCCTAGTAATGGGCCTTCTACTCTCCAGTCTACTACACATCATTATGACTGTCCTAGTAATGGGCCTTCTACTCTCTAGTCTACTACACATCATTATGACTGCCCTAGTAATGGGCCTTCTACTCTCCAGTCTACTACACATCATTATGACTGTCCTAGTAATGGGCCTTCTACTCTCCAGTCTACTACACATCATTATGACTGCCCTAGTAATGGGCCTTCTACTCTCCAGTCTACTACACATCATTATGACTGCCCTAGTAATGGGCCTTCTACTCTCTAGTCTACTACACATCATTATGACTGTCCTAGTAATGGGCCTTCTACTCTCCAGTCTACTACACATCATTATGACTGTCCTAGTAATGGGCCTTCTACTCTCCAGTCTACTACACATCATTATGACTGCCCTAGTAATGGGCCTTCTACTCTCCAGTCTACTACACATCATTATGACTGCCCTAGTAATGGGCCTTCTACTCTCCAGTCTACTACACATCATTATGACTGCCCTAGTAATGGGCCTTCTACTCTCCAGTCTACTACACATCATTATGACTGTCCTAGTAATGGGCCTTCTACTCTCCAGTCTACTACACATCATTATGACTGTCCTAGTAATGGGCCTTCTACTCTCCAGTCTACTACACATCATTATGACTGCCCTAGTAATGGTCCTTCTACTCTCTAGTCTACTACACATCATTATGACTGCCCTAGTAATGGACCTTCTACTCTCCAGTCTACTACACATCATTATGACTGTCCTAGAAATGGGCCTTCTACTCTCCAGTCTACTACACATCATTATGACTGTCCTAGTAATGGGCCTTCTACTCTCCAGTCTACTACACATCATTATGACTGCCCTAGTAATGGGCCTTCTACTCTCTAGTCTACTACACATCATTATGACTGTCCTAGTAATGGGCCTTCTACTCTCCAGTCTACTACACATCATTATGACTGCCCTAGTAATGGTTCTTCTACTCTCCAGTCTACTACACATCATTATGACTGCCCTAGTAATGGGCCTTCTACTCTCTAGTCTACTACACATCATTATGACTGCCCTAGTAATGGGCCTTCTACTCTCCAGTCTACTACACATCATTATGACTGCCCTAGTAATGGGCCTTCTACTCTCCAGTCTACTACACATCATTATCACGGTTGGGATGGTGTTCTTGGACTTGTACTCATCCGTCTTCCTCCTCCAAACATGGCGAGTGGAGTTTAGACCAAAAAGCTCTATTTCTGTCTCAGACCACATGACCTTCTCCCATTCCTCCTCTGGATCATCCAGATGGTCATTGGCAAACTTCAGACGGGCCTGGACATGCGCTGGCTTGAGCAGTGGGACCTTGCGTGTGCTGCAGGATTTTAATCCATGACGGCGTAGTGTGTTACTAATGGTTTTCTTTGAGACTGTGGTCCCAGCTCTCTTCAGGTCATTGACCAGGTCCTGCCATGTAGTTCTGGGCTGATCCCTCACCTTCCTCATGATCATTGATGCCCCACGAGGTGAGATCTTGCATGGAGCCCCAGACCGAGGGTGATTGACCGTCATCTTGAACTTCTTCCATTTTCTAATAATTGCGCCAACAGTTGTTGCCTTCTCATCAAGCAGCTATTGTCCTGTAGCCCATCCCAGCCTTGTGCAGGTCTACAATTTTACCCCTGATGTCCTTACACAGCTCTCTGGTCTTGGGCATTGTGGAGAAGTTGGAGTCTGTTTGATTGAGTGTGTGGACAGGTGTCTTTTATACAGGTAACGAGTTCAAACAGGTGCAGTTAACACAGGTAATGAGTGGAAAACAGGAGGGATTCTTAAAGAAAAACTAACAGGTCTGTGAGAGCCGGAATTCTTACTGGTTGGTAGGTGATCAAATACTTATGTCATGCAATAAAATGCAAATTAATTACTTAAAAATCATACAATGTGATTTTCTGGATTTTTGTTTTAGATTCAGTCTCTCACAGTTGAAGTGTACCTATGCTAAAAAATTACAGACTTCTACATGCTTTGTAAGTAGGAAAACCTGCAAAATCGGGAGTGTATCAAATACTTGTTCTCCCCACTGTATGAGTTAGCTTACTTGTACACGTTGAAATTAATTTGTTAAGTTAAGTGTTTTAAACTTGTTTTCATTGTTACCTTAACTATTATTCAAGATGAACTAGTGTTGATGAATCACAGATCACAATCCTGCAATAGAGGGGAAGGGAATCTGTTGCTAATTTGTTTGTGTTGCATTATTTGATTGTCACAATTTTTTCATGATATCCATGTGAAGTCCTTTTGCAGCTGATAATGGCATGCAATCCAATACAGTCGTAGGTCTACAGCAGTGGTTCTCATCTCCGGTCCTTGAGTACCCCCAATCCAATACAGTCGTAGGTCTACAGCAGTGGTTCTCATCTCCGGTCCTTGAGTACCCCCAATCCAATACAGTCGTAGGTCTACAGCACTGGTTCTCACCTCCGGTCCTTGAGTACCCCCAATCCAATACAGTCGTAGGTCTACAGCACTGGTTCTCACCTCCGGTCCTTGAGTACCCCCAATCCAATACAGTCGTAGGTCTACAGCAGTGGTTCTCAACTCCGGTCCTTGAGTACCCCCAATCCAATACAGTCGTAGGTCTACAGCAGTGGTTCTCACCTCCGGTCCTTGAGTACCCCCAATCCAATACAGTCGTAGGTCTACAGCAGTGGTTCTCACCTCCGGTCCTTGAGTACCCCCAATCCAATACAGTCGTAGGTCTACAGCAGTGGTTCTCACCTCCGGTCCTTGAGTACCCCCAATCCAATACAGTCGTAGGTCTACAGCACTGGTTCTCAACTCCGGTCCTTGAGTACCCCCAATCCAATACAGTCGTAGGTCTATGGCAGTGGTTCTCAACTCCGGTCCTTGAGTACCCCCAATCCAATACAGTCGTAGGTCTACAGCAGTGGTTCTTAACTCCGGTCCTTGAGTACCCCCAATCCAATACAGTCGTAGGTCTACAGCACTGGTTCTCACCTCCGGTCCTTGAGTACCCCCAATCCAATACAGTCGTAGGTCTACAGCAGTGGTTCTCAACTCCGGTCCTTGAGTACCCCCAATCCAATACAGTCGTAGGTCTACGGCAGTGGTTCTCACCTCCGGTCCTTGAGTACCCCCAATCCAATACAGTCGTAGGTCTACAGCAGTGGTTCTCACTTCCGGTCCTTGAGTACCCCCAATCCAATACAGTCGTAGGTCTACAGCAGTGGTTCTCATCTCCGGTCCTTGAGTACCCCCAATAAATCAAATGTTATGTCACATACACGTGTTTAGCAGATGTTATTTCAGGTGTAGCGAAATGCTTGTGGTGTAAAACTGTATTATTACGAGGACCGAAGTTAGGAACCACCGTATGATGTCATTAGCCTTATTGGCATTTGCAATGCACCCCTTGACTTTGTGCATCTGAAGCAGAGAAAAGCTTAACACACACATTGTTTACATATTGTTCAGCTATATGTTCTCCAAACAATAAACGATACCAGTAGACAATGTATATGAGGCTAATCATTGTACTTGATTTTGTACATGCCTTGCGCTGACATTAAATTGTTTATCACAAATCCAACCCTTATAATCTAGGTGGTGAAGTGTCTGGCGACAGATGATGGGATCCTTAGCTTAAAACATACACACAACTACTACTAACGAGAAGGTACTAAACTACTTTTCTCCCAGAAGGTCTGAGTAGCACTTGGAGGTGACATTGTGAGAATGAAGATGGTTTGCCTAAGTAGACTACCACAGGAATGACATTGTACATGCTCAATGTGTTCAAATGATAAAAGAAAGAGAATAGTTGGGCTATAAGAAATACTTTCTATTCAATAGGGCAAGGCAAAGCAGAGATTACACAATACTTTTCATTTCACCCATACAACAATATAGACTATTATTAAAGAACAATATGTTTACAACATCATAAACAATAGCCTTTGACACATTCCAAATGTCATTTCATATATTTAAATGGTTTAAGGGGGCACTTTTGTCATGGCGACAAGGGGACTCAATTGGCACAACAGATTCATTCAGATTGACCCAACCACAGCATATGACAACCATCTGACGGATGACTCCTTTCATATCTGGAAAAGGATGAAGTAGTGGAAGTAGAAACGGATGCTGCTGAAGCATTACTCATCTTCAAAGTGGGTGCCTTGATTAGAGATCGACCGATTAATCGGCATGGCCGATTTCATTATGGCCGATTTCAGGTTCTCATAAAAATCGGTAATCGGCCTTTTTGGACGTCGATTACATTGCAATCCACGAGGAGACTGCGTGGCAGGCTGACCACCTGTTACACGAGTGCAGCATCAAAAGGACCTTGTGGCTGCATGGTCATTATGGGGCATTGCATGTAGATTGATCATGGGCATTGCATATAGATTGATCATGGTCATTATGGGGCATTGCATGTAGATTGATCATGGTCATTATGGGGCATTGCATGTAGATTGATCATGGTCATTATGGGGCATTGCATGTAGATTGATCATGGTCATTATGGGGCATTGCATGTAGATTGATCATGGTCATTATGGGGCATTGCATATAGATTGATCATGGTCATTATGGGGCATTGCATGTAGATTGATCATGGTCATTATGGGGCATTGCATATAGATTGATCATGGTCATTATGGGGCATTGCATGTAGATTGATCATGGTCATTATGGGGCATTGCATATAGATTGATCATGGTCATTATGGGGCATTGCATGTAGATTGATCATGGTCATTATGGGGCATTGCATGTAGATTGATGAGGGGGGAAAGAATATTTAATCTATTTCATAATAAGCCTGTAACAAAATATGGAAAAAGTCAAGGGGTCTGAATAATTTCCGAATGCATTTTATGTTAGCTAGTATGGCTAGCATATGAACTAGTATGTGAGCTAGTTTGTGAACTCATCCCTCTTCTGTGTAATGAAAGCAAAAAAGCACAAGAGGCAGCGCTGTATCATGAATACACTCACAGGTAAATGGTGTTGTTTTGCCTGACGCGATAGCTACCTGTATCATGAATACACTCACAGGTAAATGGTGTTGTTTTGCCCGACGCGATAGCTACCTGTATCATGAATACACTCACAGGTAAATGGTGTTGTTTTGCCTGACGAGATAGCTACCTGTATCATGAATACACTCACAGGTAAATGGTGTTGTTTTGCCCGACGCGATAGCTACCTGTATCATGAATACACTCACAGGTAAATGGTGTTGTTTTGCCTGACGCGATAGCTACCTGTATCATGAATACACTCACAGGTAAATGGTGTTGTTTTGCCTGACGAGATAGCTACCTGTATCATGAATACACTCACAGGTAAATGGTGTTGTTTTGCCCGACGCGATAGCTACCTGTATCATGAATACACTCACAGGTAAATGGTGTTGTTTTGCCCGACGCGATAGCTACCTGTATCATGAATACACTCACAGGTAAATGGTGTTGTTTTGCCCGATAGCTACCTCGCCTCACAACTCTGCCAAACATGCCTTTTTGCTTTTACAACATATCAAAATAACAATGATGAATTAAATATTTTCATTTACATTTTATTTTAATGAGCCAATTCATACAATGTCATTCTTCCACCAGAAGATAAAGTCCAGACACAAATCTGGTTAGTAAAACATTGTTTCCGAGGTCAGACAGGCAGACAGTGAGGCTTATATTAACCCTGCTGTACCAAACTAAATGATAGGTTTATATTAACCCCCGCTGTACCAAACTAAATGATAGCTTTATATTAACCCCCGCTGTACCAAACTAAACTAAATGATAGGTTTATATTAACCCCCGCTGTACCAAACTAAATGATAGCTTTATATTAACCCCCGCTGTACCAAACTAAACTAAATGATAGGTTTATATTAACCCCCGCTGTACCAAACTAAATGATAGGTTTATATTAACCCCTGCTGTACCAAACTAAATGATAGGTTTATATTAACCCCCGCTGTACCAAACTAAATGCTAGGTTTATATTAACCCCCGCTGTACCAAACTAAATGCTAGGCTTATATTAACCCCCGCTGTACCAAACTAAATGCTAGGCAATGGGAAATAATGTACCCGATATATACAAGAGATAATTGTGACAGCAACATGAACATGATATTATGATGGAGGTGCAGTGATAACTGTCAGTTGGAACTGTTAGCAGGCATAGGCCTGTCTGTGACGGCCAACACAGAACGGCTTGGAACGCTGCTCGTCCAATCAGCATCCAGGATCCAAACAACCAGTTTTTATAATAATATTTATGAACATTTAAATCATAGCCAAAGCTATCATCTTTAATCATTATACTAATTACCATTCAATCTATTCCTGAGACCTTGTAAGCTGGTCTCCATGGGAACGAAACACCCTGGTGCCTGCCCTTTGTGTGTGTGTGTGTGTGTGTGTGTGTGTGTGTGTGTGTGTGTGTGTGTGTGTGTGTGTGTGTGTGTGTGTGCGTGTGTGTGTGTGTGTGTGCCTGCTTTGCCTGCGATGCCCTAGCTTGCGTCTGAGAGAAGATTAACATTCCCCCTACATTACCATCTCAAAGATTCCTGTTGTGATTACTCTGGTCGCATACAGGGGAAAGGATTTGTCTTTCCAGACAGAGATTAAACAATCAATATGACTGATATTAAGGGCCGCTATTATCCTGTTATCTACTCTGATGTCAGACAGGACTAGGGTCAAAACAGTGGCGCTACCATAGAATTAGGAATTAGAATTTAATAGGATCTCTATGGGTGTTACTGTGGAACAGATTGCAGTGTCATAATAACCACATAGCAGATATTACAGAGTGGAGACAGGGACTATGTCCCATTTAGAGAAGCACCCTGCAGTGTCTGGCAGGTCTGTGTAATATCTATGGCTGTTTTTGAGTGTGTTGGCACGTGTTGCCAATAGCCATGCCGTCCACCGAAACGTGTCTTTGTTGTGCTACTGATCCAGTTTCTGCTGTTCTGCCTGCGGTTATGGAACCCTGACATGTTCACTGGTCATGCTACCTTGTCCCGGACCAGCTGTCTCGAACCTCTGAATGCTCGGCGGCTATGAAAAGTCAGCTGACATTTACTCCTGAGGTGCTGACCTGTTGCACCATATATATCCACTGTGATTATTATTTGACCCTGCTGGTCATCTATGAACGTTAGAATATCTTGAAGAACGATCTGACCTTAATGGCCATTTACTCTTATAATCTCCACCCAGCACAGCCAGAAGAGGACAGGCCACCCCTCAGAGCCTGGTTCCTCTCTAGGTTTCTAATCTCCACCCGGCACAGCCAGAAGAGGACAGGCCACCCCTCAGAGCCTGGTTCCTCTCTAGGTTTCTAATCTCCACCCGGCACAGCCAGAAGAGGACTGGCCACCCCTCAGAGCCTGGTTCCTCTCTAGGTTTCTTTTCACAGCCAGAAGAGGACAGGCCACCCCTCAGAGCCTGGTTCCTCTCTAGGTTTCTTTTCACAGCCAGAAGAGGACTGGCCACCCCTCAGAGCCTGGTTCCTCTCTAGGTTTCTTTTCACAGCCAGAAGAGGACAGGCCACCCCTCAGAGCCTGGTTCCTCTCTAGGTTTCTTTTCACAGCCAGAAGAGGACAGGCCACCCCTCAGAGCCTGGTTCCTCTCTAGGTTTCTAATCTCCACCCGGCACAGCCAGAAGAGGACAGGCCACCCCTCAGAGCCTGGTTCCTCTCTAGGTTTCTAATCTCCACCCGGCACAGCCAGAAGAGGACTGGCCACCCCTCAGAGCCTGGTTCCTCTCTAGGTTTCTTTTCACAGCCAGAAGAGGACTGGCCACCCCTCAGAGCCTGGTTCCTCTCTAGGTTTCTTTTCACAGCCAGAGGAGGACAGGCCACCCCTCAGAGCCTGGTTCCTCTCTAGGTTTCTTTTCACAGCCAGAAGAGGACAGGCCACCCCTCAGAGCCTGGTTCCTCTCTAGGTTTCTTTTCACAGCCAGAAGAGGACAGGCCACCCCTCAGAGCCTGGTTCCTCTCTAGGTTTCTTTTCACAGCCAGAAGAGGACTGGCCACCCCTCAGAGCCTGGTTCCTCTCTAGGTTTCTTTTCACAGCCAGAAGAGGACAGGCCACCCCTCAGAGCCTGGTTCCTCTCTAGGTTTCTTTTCACAGCCAGAAGAGGAACCCCTAGGTTCCTGCCTTTTTCCTAGCCACCGTGCTTCTACATCTGCATTGTTGCTGTTCAGGGTTTTAGGCTGGGTATATGTATAAGCACTTTGTGACATCTGCAGATGTAAAAGGGCTTTATAAATGTTATTGATTGAATGAAAGCTGAAAAACATTCTACATCCACACACACACACACACACACATTCTCCGGATGGTCCTCACCCATGCCCCCCCCCCCATGCCCCCCTCATGCCCCCCCATGCCCCCCACAAATCAAACAGGAAGATTAATGATGAGAATATTCATCATGATAACTGGTATATAGCGTATGTACTGTAGGGGAGAGTAGGGTAAGTTGAGCCATTTTTTTTTTACATTCAACATCACTCTGTCAAGGGAAATATAGAATTCTTTCTAACATAGACATCTACATATATTTCAGGAAAAATCTGAATTCATGTAAACATTGCAGTTTTGAAAACATAGCCGGTCCAAAAAAAGTGGTCTCTTGGCACAGCTTACCTGGGTTTGGGGTAAGTTGAGTCATGGAACAGGGTAAGCATCCTTTCTGTACTGAATGAAATATTATCACTACATTTTTAAAACCATGACTATCTTCATTACCCAAACACAATTCAACACAATTGTTGGTCTTTTAATCATTTTAAGCATTTTTAAAAACCTAACAAACACTGTTTTAAACACGCTTAATGTAGGCCAGGCCCTGTTGTTACCTCATATCCCAGTGATAATGCCTTCAATTATGCATTTTGACTATATTAGCCCACACAGCTACAAGTATGTACGTTCATGCTAGGTTTAGTACCTCATATTGAAGCTTATAGAGACCCCAACTGATTATTCTATATATATATATATATATATATATGCATATATTGTTATATATATATATATATAATCTTAAAAGTATCTACTTTGGTTTAGACATAAATTCTAACACAATCACTGAATTTGACTTGGTGAAAATCTAGTTTTTGGACCTACTGTAACTTACCACTTTTTCCATGTGGTTTCTTCCTTCAGACTCCAGGAAAGGATTACCTCTTCCTAAACATTTGGTCAAATGATACATTTTGTGTATGGTTTCCTAGAAACAAGGGTGGCTCAACTTACCGCACTTTCCCTTAATGTGGTGTGTACGGTCACCGTGGAGGTGGGATTTATAGGCTATTTAATCCCACCGTTATGCAACAACTCAATCGCCAGGAAAAAAGGAATGGGAAAAGATGTATGTGTTTCCTGTAGAAGAGCTCCTACTCATTAGTGATTATTTCTGGATCTGCAGCAGTATGGTGTCTCACTAGATCCAAAATACCTTTTGTGAAATAATGTTTGTTTACGTCATTGGAGTTTATAGTGAGTTAATTTAAATGACATCCCATCCCCCCAACTAGTGCACAAATTTTGACGATCGGAGTCACCAGGTTGGGCTCTGGTCAACAGTAGTGCACTGCATGAGGAATAGGGTAGTCCACAACATTTAGACGATCAGAGTCACCAGGTTGGGCTCTGGTCAACAGTAGTGCACTGCATGAGGAATAGGGTAGTCCACAACATTTAGACGATCAGAGTCACCAGGTTGGGCTCTGGTCAACAGTAGTGCACTGCATGAGGAATAGGGTAGTCCACAACATTTAGACGATCAGAGTCACCAGGTTGGGCTCTGGTCAACAGTAGTGCACTGCATGAGGAATAGGGTAGTCCACAACATTTAGACGATCAGAGTCACCAGGTTGGGCTCTGGTCAACAGTAGTACACTGCATGAGGAATAGGGTAGTCCACAACATTTAGACGATCAGAGTCACCAGGTTGGGCTCTGGTCAACAGTAGTACACTGCATGAGGAATAGGGTAGTCCACAACATTTAGACGATCAGAGTCACCAGGTTGGGCTCTGGTCAACAGTAGTACACTGCATGAGGAATAGGGTAGTCCACAACATTTAGACGATCAGAGTCACCAGGTTGGGCTCTGGTCAACAGTAGTGCACTGCATGAGGAATAGGGTAGTCCACAACATTTAGACGATCAGAGTCACCAGGTTGGGCTCTGGTCAACAGTAGTGCACTGCATGAGGAATAGGGTAGTCCACAACATTTAGACGATCAGAGTCACCAGGTTGGGCTCTGGTCAACAGTAGTACACTGCATGAGGAATAGGGTAGTCCACAACATTTAGACGATCAGAGTCACCAGGTTGGGCTCTGGTCAACAGTAGTGCACTGCATGAGGAATAGGGTAGTCCACAACATTTAGACGATCAGAGTCACCAGGTTGGGCTCTGGTCAACAGTAGTGCACTGCATGAGGAATAGGGTAGTCCACAACATTTAGACGATCAGAGTCACCAGGTTGGGCTCTGGTCAACAGTAGTACACTGCATGAGGAATAGGGTAGTCCACAACATTTAGACGATCAGAGTCACCAGGTTGGGCTCTGGTCATGAGGAACAGTAGTACACTGCATGAGGAATAGGGTAGTCCACAACATTTAGACGATCAGAGTCACCAGGTTGGGCTCTGGTCAACAGTAGTACACTGCATGAGGAATAGGGTAGTCCACAACATTTAGACGATCAGAGTCACCAGGTTGGGCTCTGGTCAACAGTAGTACACTGCATGAGGAATAGGGTAGTCCACAACATTTAGACGATCAGAGTCACCAGGTTGGGCTCTGGTCAACAGTAGTACACTGCATGAGGAATAGGGTAGTCCACAACATTTAGACGATCAGAGTCACCAGGTTGGGCTCTGGTCAACAGTAGTACACTGCATGAGGAATAGGGTAGTCCACAACATTTAGACGATCAGAGTCACCAGGTTGGGCTCTGGTCAACAGTAGTACACTGCATGAGGAATAGGGTAGTCCACAACATTTAGACGATCAGAGTCACCAGGTTGGGCTCTGGTCAACAGTAGTACACTGCATGAGGAATAGGGTAGTCCACAACATTTAGACGATCAGAGTCACCAGGTTGGGCTCTGGTCAACAGTAGTACACTGCATGAGGAATAGGGTAGTCCACAACATTTAGACGATCAGAGTCACCAGGTTGGGCTCTGGTCAACAGTAGTACACTGCATGAGGAATAGGGTAGTCCACAACATTTAGACGATCAGAGTCACCAGGTTGGGCTCTGGTCAACAGTAGTGCACTGCATGAGGAATAGGGTAGTCCACAACATTTAGACGATCAGAGTCACCAGGTTGGGCTCTGGTCAACAGTAGTGCACTGCATGAGGAATAGGGTAGTCCACAACATTTAGACGATCAGAGTCACCAGGTTGGGCTCTGGTCAACAGTAGTACACTGCATGAGGAATAGGGTAGTCCACAACATTTAGACGATCAGAGTCACCAGGTTGGGCTCTGGTCAACAGTAGTACACTGCATGAGGAATAGGGTAGTCCACAACATTTAGACGATCAGAGTCACCAGGTTGGGCTCTGGTCAACAGTAGTGCACTGCATGAGGAATAGGGTAGTCCACAACATTTAGACGATCAGAGTCACCAGGTTGGGCTCTGGTCAACAGTAGTACACTGCATGAGGAATAGGGTAGTCCACAACATTTAGACGATCAGAGTCACCAGGTTGGGCTCTGGTCAACAGTAGTACACTGCATGAGGAATAGGGTAGTCCACAACATTTAGACGATCAGAGTCACCAGGTTGGGCTCTGGTCAACAGTAGTACACTGCATGAGGAATAGGGTAGTCCACAACATTTAGACGATCAGAGTCACCAGGTTGGGCTCTGGTCAACAGTAGTACACTGCATGAGGAATAGGGTAGTCCACAACATTTAGACGATCAGAGTCACCAGGTTGGGCTCTGGTCAACAGTAGTACACTGCATGAGGAATAGGGTAGTCCACAACATTTAGACGATCAGAGTCACCAGGTTGGGCTCTGGTCAACAGTAGTACACTGCATGAGGAATAGGGTAGTCCACAACATTTAGACGATCAGAGTCACCAGGTTGGGCTCTGGTCAACAGTAGTACACTGCATGAGGAATAGGGTAGTCCACAACATTTAGACGATCAGAGTCACCAGGTTGGGCTCTGGTCAACAGTAGTACACTGCATGAGGAATAGGGTAGTCCACAACATTTAGACGATCAGAGTCACCAGGTTGGGCTCTGGTCAACAGTAGTACACTGCATGAGGAATAGGGTAGTCCACAACATTTAGACGATCAGAGTCACCAGGTTGGGCTCTGGTCAACAGTAGTGCACTGCATGAGGAATAGGGTAGTCCACAACATTTAGACGATCAGAGTCACCAGGTTGGGCTCTGGTCAACAGTAGTACACTGCATGAGGAATAGGGTAGTCCACAACATTTAGACGATCAGAGTCACCAGGTTGGGCTCTGGTCAACAGTAGTACACTGCATGAGGAATAGGGTAGTCCACAACATTTAGACGATCAGAGTCACCAGGTTGGGCTCTGGTCAACAGTAGTACACTGCATGAGGAATAGGGTAGTCCACAACATTTAGACGATCAGAGTCACCAGGTTGGCCTCTGGTCAACAGTAGTACACTGCATGAGGAATAGGGTAGTCCACAACATTTAGACGATCAGAGTCACCAGGTTGGGCTCTGGTCAACAGTAGTACACTGCATGAGGAATAGGGTAGTCCACAACATTTAGACGATCAGAGTCACCAGGTTGGGCTCTGGTCAACAGTAGTACACTGCATGAGGAATAGGGTAGTCCACAACATTTAGACGATCAGAGTCACCAGGTTGGGCTCTGGTCAACAGTAGTACACTGCATGAGGAATAGGGTAGTCCACAACATTTAGACGATCAGAGTCACCAGGTTGGGCTCTGGTCAACAGTAGTACACTGCATGAGGAATAGGGTAGTCCACAACATTTAGACGATCAGAGTCACCAGGTTGGGCTCTGGTCAACAGTAGTACACTGCATGAGGAATAGGGTAGTCCACAACATTTAGACGATCAGAGTCACCAGGTTGGGCTCTGGTCAACAGTAGTACACTGCATGAGGAATAGGGTAGTCCACAACATTTAGACGATCAGAGTCACCAGGTTGGGCTCTGGTCAACAGTAGTACACTGCATGAGGAATAGGGTAGTCCACAACATTTAGACGATCAGAGTCACCAGGTTGGGCTCTGGTCAACAGTAGTACACTGCATGAGGAATAGGGTAGTCCACAACATTTAGACGATCAGAGTCACCAGGTTGGGCTCTGGTCAACAGTAGTACACTGCATGAGGAATAGGGTAGTCCACAACATTTAGACGATCAGAGTCACCAGGTTGGGCTCTGGTCAACAGTAGTACACTGCATGAGGAATAGGGTAGTCCACAACATTTAGACGATCAGAGTCACCAGGTTGGGCTCTGGTCAACAGTAGTACACTGCATGAGGAATAGGGTAGTCCACAACATTTAGACGATCAGAGTCACCAGGTTGGCCTCTGGTCAACAGTAGTACACTGCATGAGGAATAGGGTAGTCCACAACATTTAGACGATCAGAGTCACCAGGTTGGGCTCTGGTCAACAGTAGTACACTGCATGAGGAATAGGGTAGTCCACAACATTTAGACGATCAGAGTCACCAGGTTGGGCTCTGGTCAACAGTAGTACACTGCATGAGGAATAGGGTAGTCCACAACATTTAGACGATCAGAGTCACCAGGTTGGGCTCTGGTCAACAGTAGTACACTGCATGAGGAATAGGGTAGTCCACAACATTTAGACGATCAGAGTCACCAGGTTGGGCTCTGGTCAACAGTAGTACACTGCATGAGGAATAGGGTAGTCCACAACATTTAGACGATCAGAGTCACCAGGTTGGGCTCTGGTCAACAGTAGTACACTGCATGAGGAATAGGGTAGTCCACAACATTTAGACGATCAGAGTCACCAGGTTGGGCTCTGGTCAACAGTAGTACACTGCATGAGGAATAGGGTAGTCCACAACATTTAGACGATCAGAGTCACCAGGTTGGGCTCTGGTCAACAGTAGTGCACTGCATGAGGAATAGGGTAGTCCACAACATTTAGACGATCAGAGTCACCAGGTTGGCTCTGGTCAACAGTAGTGCACTGCATGAGGAATAGGGTAGTCCACAACATTTAGACGATCAGAGTCACCAGGTTGGGCTCTGGTCAACAGTAGTACACTGCATGAGGAATAGGGTAGTCCACAACATTTAGACGATCAGAGTCACCAGGTTGGGCTCTGGTCAACAGTAGTACACTGCATGAGGAATAGGGTAGTCCACAACATTTAGACGATCAGAGTCACCAGGTTGGGCTCTGGTCAACAGTAGTACACTGCATGAGGAATAGGGTAGTCCACAACATTTAGACGATCAGAGTCACCAGGTTGGGCTCTGGTCAACAGTAGTACACTGCATGAGGAATAGGGTAGTCCACAACATTTAGACGATCAGAGTCACCAGGTTGGGCTCTGGTCAACAGTAGTGCACTGCATGAGGAATAGGGTAGTCCACAACATTTAGACGATCAGAGTCACCAGGTTGGGCTCTGGTCAACAGTAGTACACTGCATGAGGAATAGGGTAGTCCACAACATTTAGACGATCAGAGTCACCAGGTTGGGCTCTGGTCAACAGTAGTACACTGCATGAGGAATAGGGTAGTCCACAACATTTAGACGATCAGAGTCACCAGGTTGGGCTCTGGTCAACAGTAGTACACTGCATGAGGAATAGGGTAGTCCACAACATTTAGACGATCAGAGTCACCAGGTTGGGCTCTGGTCAACAGTAGTGCACTGCATGAGGAATAGGGTAGTCCACAACATTTAGACGATCAGAGTCACCAGGTTGGGCTCTGGTCAACAGTAGTACACTGCATGAGGAATAGGGTAGTCCACAACATTTAGACGATCAGAGTCACCAGGTTGGGCTCTGGTCAACAGTAGTGCACTGCATGAGGAATAGGGTAGTCCACAACATTTAGACGATCAGAGTCACCAGGTTGGGCTCTGGTCAACAGTAGTGCACTGCATGAGGAATAGGGTAGTCCACAACATTTAGACGATCAGAGTCACCAGGTTGGGCTCTGGTCAACAGTAGTACACTGCATGAGGAATAGGGTAGTCCACAACATTTAGACGATCAGAGTCACCAGGTTGGGCTCTGGTCAACAGTAGTACACTGCATGAGGAATAGGGTAGTCCACAACATTTAGACGATCAGAGTCACCAGGTTGGGCTCTGGTCAACAGTAGTACACTGCATGAGGAATAGGGTAGTCCACAACATTTAGACGATCAGAGTCACCAGGTTGGGCTCTGGTCAACAGTAGTACACTGCATGAGGAATAGGGTAGTCCACAACATTTAGATCAGGTAATTTATTTTATTGAACCTTTATTTAACTTGGCAAGTCAGTTAAGAACAAATTCTTATTTACAATGACGGCCTACCGGGGAACAGTGGGTTAACTGCCTTGTTCAGGGGCAGAACGGCAGATTTTTACCTTGTAGCTCGGGGATTCAATCCAGCAACCTTTTGGTTACTGGCCCAACACTCTAACCACTAGGCTACCTGACGCCCCCAAGGTCAACAGTAGTGCTCAAGGGAATAGGGTGTGATTTGGGACGCAGGCTTTATTTCTATAGTCTAAAGTGATGGTCATTGTTGATGTGCTTGTCCTGTCAGGTGGGGGACGTTGTCATGGCGAGGGAAGACGAGACGTTCCCCTGTGACCTCATCCTGCTCTCATCCAGCCGCGATGACGGAACTTGCTACGTCACCACCACCAGCCTGGATGGCGAGTCCAGCCACAAAGTAAACACACACAGACACAGACACACACTGCACCATTCTCCCAGCACGCTCTCTGATCAAACATGACTTCTCGTGACTCATCTCACTCTCTCTCTCACTCTCTCTCTCTCTCTCTCTCTCTCTCTCTCACTCTCTCACTCTCTCTCTCGCTCTGTATCAGACCTACTATGCTGTACCCGACACCATGGTCTTTAAGACAGAGCAGGAGGTGGACTCTCTACATGCGACTATTGAATGTGAACAACCACAGCCTGACCTCTACAAGTGAGGGACACATGTTTAACACAGAATCATTATAATTGACCTGTTCGTTTGTGGAAAATGGCATGACTTTTTTTTTGTTGCCTCATACAGATTTGTGGGGCGCATCAATATTTATAAGGAAAGTGAAGATCCCATAGCCAGGTAAGACCAACATTCCCATCTCTCATTCCTAAAATGTCTTTGTCTGTGTCAAACTTTTCATCTTTCATTTGTTCCTCCTCTTTTTTCAGACCCCTGGGAGCTGAGAACCTTCTCCTCAGAGGAGCCACCCTGAAGAACACAGAACACATTTATGGTAACACACACACAAACACACACACACACACACACACACACACACACACACACACACACACACAGTACTGTGTCTGTAGTGATGGTAACCTTGTTGTCCCCACAGCTGTAGCCATCTACACGGGCATGGACACCAAGATGACGCTGAACTACCAGTCCAAATCCCAGAAACGCTCCGCTGTAGAAAAGTAAGATCAAATCAAAGTTTATTGGTCACGTACAAAGATTTGCAGGTGTTATAGCAGGTGCAGCTAAATGTTTGTTACTAGCTCCTAACAATGCAGTAGAATGTCTCATAAATACTATACAAATACACAAATAATCCAAAATCTATAAATGACAGAATGAGTCCAGTTAACAATCCTAGGGTAGATGCAGTATATTAGAGTGAGCACGTGTCAGAATATAGAATTTAAGTATGTGCTGTGTGTAAACAAGATCATTTGGAAGGAAAGTGGTATGTACAGTAGTAGGTAGATCTATTCCCGTAGTAGGTAGATCTATTCCCGTAGTAGGTAGATCTATTCCCGTAGTAGGTAGATCTATTCCCGTAGTAGGTAGATCTGTTCCCGTAGTAGGTAGATCTATTCCCGTAGTAGGTAGATCTATTCCCGTAGTAGGTAGATCTATTCCCGTAGTAGGTAGATCTATTCCCGTAGTAGGTAGATCTGTTAAAGTAGTAGGTAGATCTATTCCCGTAGTAGGTAGATCTATTCCCGTAGTAGGTAGATCTATTCCCGTAGTAGGTAGATCTATTCCCGTAGTAGGTAGATCTATTCCCGTAGTAGGTAGATCTGTTAAAGTAGTAGGTAGATCTATTCCCGTAGTAGGTAGATCTATTCCCGTAGTAGGTAGATCTATTCCCGTAGTAGGTAGATCTATTCCCGTAGTAGGTAGATCTATTCCACTAGTAGGTAGATCTATACCTCCCTCCCCACGGTGTCTGTTTTGCTTTAGTTAGGCTAGAACTACATGTCTGATGAAGGATTGCAGGAGTTGGAATAGCAGAATGATAGTAGGAGTTGGAATGATAGTAGGAGTTGGAATGATAGTATGAGTTGGAATAGCAGAATGATAGTAGGAGTTGGAATGATAGTAGGAGTTGGAATAGCAGAATGATAGTAGGAGTTGGAATGATAGTAGGAGTTGGAATAGCAGAATGATATTAGGAGTTGGAATTGTAGAATGATAGTAGGAGTTGGAATGATAGTAGGAGTTGGAATAGCAGAATGATAGTAGGAGTTGGACTGATAGTAGGAGTTGGAATGATAGTAGGAGTTGGAATGGCAGAATGATAGTAGGAGTTGGAATGATAGTAGGAGTTGGAATTGTAGAATGATAGTAGGATGTTTAATCACCAATCCAACCCACAGAGTACCTAAACATGCAAGAAATAGTGCATAAGGAGAAGGCACTAGTGAAGTGTAGTGTATTGTAAGAATGGCTCCCACACAGACAGTTTGATATTGGAAAATAAGCGATTGAATATATTAGACCAGCTGGCTCCTATCTCAACCTGCTGCTCTTGCTGTTATTACATAATGGCTGCATCATTCTGTTTGATTTCATTCAAGCTGTGTGTGTGTGTGTGTGTGTGTCTCTCCCTAACTCCCTCTCTTCCCCCTCCATCTCTCTCTCCCTCTCTCTCTCTCCCTCCCTCTCGCTCTCCCCCTCCATCTCTCTCTCCCTCCCCCCTCCATCTCTCTCCACCCTCCATCTCTCTCTCTCCCTCCCTCTCGCTCTCCCCCTCCATCTCTCTCTCCCCTCCCTCTCGCTCTCCCCCTCCATCTCTCTCTCCCTCCCTCTCGCTCTCCCCCTCCATCCCCCTCCATCTCTCTCTCCCCAGGTCTATGAATGCATTCCTCATAGTGTATCTGTGTATCCTGATCAGTAAAGCGGTCATTAACACAGTTCTGAAGTACGCGTGGCAGAGGTCTGCTGACCACGACCAGCCCTGGTACAACCACAGGACCGAGATCGACAGAGAACGCCACGTGGTCAGTCCTGCAAGCAACTACACTACCCACAATGCATGTTGTCACAGTAAAACGATTCATCAGGTCTCTCCCAGCTTAACATTCACTGATTCTGATTAAGGCTGTCGTTCTCTCTCTCTAAATCTTCTCTCTATCTTTCTCATCCCTCATCCTCTCCTCTCTCTCTCTTAGGTGATCAGGGCGTTCACAGACTTCCTGGCCTTCATGGTGTTGTTTAACTACATCATTCCAGTCTCCATGTACGTTACCGTGGAGATGCAGAAGTTCCTGGGGTCTTACTTCATAGTCTGGGACAAGGATATGTACGATGATGAGCTGGGGGAGGGGGCTCAGGTCAACACATCAGACCTCAATGAAGAGCTGGGACAGGTACACACACATATATAAAGATATATACTAGACTCACTCGCACACACACACACACACACACACACACACACACAGATAGATATACTAGACTCACTCACACACACACACACACACACACACGCACATACAGTTGAAGTTGGAAGTTTACATACACCTTAGCCAAATACATTTAAACTCAGTTTTTCACAATTCCTGACATTTAATCCTAGTAAAAATTCCCTGTCTCAGGTCAGTTAGGATCACCACTTAATTTTAAGAATGTGAAATGTCAGAATAATAGTAGAGAGCATGATTTATTTCAGCTTTTATTTCTTTCATCACATTCCCAGTGGGTCAGAAGTTTACATACACACAATTAGTATTTGGTAGCATTGCCTTTAAATTGTTTAACTTGGGTCAAACATTTTGGGTAGCCTTCCAAAAGCTTCCCACAATAAGTTGGCCACTCCAATACCTTGACTTGGTTGTCCTTTAGCAATTTTGCCACAGCTTTGGAAGTATGCTTGGGGTCATTGTCCATTTGGAAGACCCATTTGCGACCAAGCTTTAACTTCCTGACTGATGTCTTGAGATGTTGCTTCAATATATCCACATCATTTTCCGTACTCATGATGCCATCTATTTTGTGAAGTGCACCAGTCCCTCCTGCAGCAAAACACCCCCACAACATGATGCTGCCACCCCCGTGCTTCACGGTTGGGATGGTGAACTTCGGCTTGCAAGCATCCCCCTTTTTCCTCCAAACATAACGATGGTCATTATGGCCAAACAGTTCTATTTTTGTTTCATCAGACCAGAGGACATTTCTCCAAGGACATTTCCCCATGTGCAGTTGCAAACCATAGTCTGGCTTTTTTATTGCGGTTTTGGAGCAGTGGCTTCTTCCTTGCTGAGTGGCCTTTCAGGTTATGTCGATATAGGACTCATTTCACTGTGGATATAGATACTTTTGTACCTGTTTCCTCCAGCATCTTCACAAGGTCCTTTGCAGTTGTTCTGGGATTGATTTGCACTTTTCTCAACAAAGTATGTTCATCTCTAGGAGACAGAACGCGTCTCCTTCCTGAGCGGTATGAAGACTGCGTGGTTACATGGTGTTTAAACTTGCGTACTATTGTTTGTACAGATGAACGTGGTTCCTTCAGGCATTTGGAAATTGCTCCAAACGATGAACCAGACTTGTGGAGGTCTACAATTTGTTTTCTGAGGTCTTGACTGAATTCTGTTGATTTTCCCATGATGTCAAGCAAATAGGCACTGAGTGTGAAGGTAGGCCTTGAAATACATCCACAGGTACACATAGTTGAATGTGCTGACAACAAAATCACACAAAAATTATCAATGGAAATCAAATTTATCAACGCATGGAGGTCTGGATTTGGAGTCACACTCAAAATTAAAGTGGAAAACCACACTACAGGCTGATCCAACTTTGATGTAATGTCCTTAAAACAAGTCCAAATGAGGCTCAGTACGTTCCTGTATGACCTCCCTACAACGCCTGGGCAAGCTCCTGATGAGGTGGCGGATGGTCTCCTGAGGGATCTCCTCCCAGACCTGGACTAAAGCATCCGCCAACTCCTGGACAGTCTGTGGTGCAACGTGGCATTGGTGGATGGAGCGAGACATGATGTCCCAGATGTGCTCAATTGGATTCAGGTCTGGGGAACGGGCGGGCCAGTCCATAGCATCAATGCCTTCCTCTTGCAGGAACTGCTGACACACTCCAGTCACGTGAGGTTTAGCGTTGTCTTGTATTAGGAGAAACCCAGGGCCAACCGCACCAGCATATGGTCTCACAAGGGGTCTGAGGATCTCATCTCGGTACCTAATGGCAGTCAGGCAGTCAGTCAGAGCACAGGGCGCCAGTGGTGATTTTGCCAATCTTGGTGTTCTCTGGCAAATGCCAAATGTCCTGCACGGTGTTGGGCTGTAAGCACAACCCCCACCTGTGGATGTCGGGCCCTCATACCACCCTCATGGAGTCTGTTTCTGACCGTTTGACCAGACTCATGCACATTTGTGGCCTGCTGGAGGTAATTTTGCAGGGCACTGGCAGTGCTCCTCCTGCTCCTCCTTGCACAAAGGCGGAGGTAGTGGTCCTGCTGCTGGGTTGTTGCCCTCCTACGGCCTCCTCCACCTCTCCTGATGTACTGGCCTGTCTCCTGGTAGCGCCTCCATGCTCTGGACACTACGGTGACAGACACAGCAAACCTTCTTGCCACAGCTCGCATTGATGTGCCATCCTGGATGAGCTGCACTACCTGAGCCACTTGTGTGGGTTGTAGACTCCGTCTCATGCTACCACTAGAGTGAAAGCACCGCCAGCATTCAAAAGTGACCAAAACATCAGCCAGGAAGCATAGGAACTGAGAAGTGGTCTGTGGTCACCACCTGCAGAACCACTCCTTTATTGGGTATGTCTTGCTAATTGCCTATAATTTCCACCTGTTGTCTATTCCATTTGCACAACAGCATGTGAAATTTATTGTCAATCAGTGTTGCTTCCTAAGTGGACAGTTTGATTTCACAGAAGTGTGATTTACTTGGAGTTACATTGTGTTGTTTAAGTGTTCCCTTTATTTTTTTGAGCAGTGTATGTATATATATATATATATATATATACACACACACACATATATATATATATATATATTGATACTACACTGACTCGTGTGCACACGCACACACACACACACACACATAGATAGATATAGATATACTAGACTCACTTGTGTGCACACACACACACACACACACACATAGATAGATATAGATATACTAGACTCACTTGTGTGCACACACACACACATAGATAGATATAGATATACTAGACTCACTTGTATGCACACACACACACACACACACACACACATAGATAGATATAGATATACTAGACTCACTTGTGTGCACACACACACACACACACATAGATAGATATAGATATACTAGACTCACTTGTGTGCACACACACACACATAGATAGATATAGATATACTAGACTCACTTGTGTGCACACACACACACACACACACACACACACATAGATAGATATAGATATAATAGACTCACTTGTGTGCACACACACACACACATATATAGATATAGATATACTACACTCACTTGTGTGCACACACACACACATAGATAGATATAGATATACTAGACTCACTTGTGTGCACACACACACACACAGATAGATATAGATATACTAGACTCACTTGTGTGCACACACACACACACATAGATAGATATAGATATACTAGACTCACTTATGCGCACACACACACACACTTATAATGTACATGTACAGTACAGACACTTATAATGAGATGTTACATGGATGCTGGCCACACATTCCAAAAACTGACCTCAGATCAGCATCTACCTGGTCTGTATGTGCAGGTGGAGTATGTGTTTACTGATAAGACGGGCACGTTGACAGAGAACAACATGGAGTTTATAGAGTGCTGTGTGGACGGACTCGTGTATATCCCCCACGCCATCTGTAATGGACAGATCCTCAGTGCTGCTTCCAGTATAGACATGATCGACTCCTCACCTGGAGGAGACCACAGGGTAAGACAGAGAGTCTGTCTGTCTGTCTGTCTGTCTGTCTGTCTGTGTCTGTCTGTGCGTGTGTGTGTGTCTGTGTGTGTGTGTGTGTGTGTGTGTGTGTGTGTGTCTGACAGTGTGTGTGTCTCAGGAGCATGAGGAGCTGTTCTTTCGGGCTCTGTGTCTGTGCCACACGGTGCAGGTGAAGGAGGAGGAGACAGTGGACAGCATCAAGAGAGGGATCCACCAGGGAAAACCCACCTCTTTCTACATATCATCTTCTCCTGATGAGGTGGCATTGGTGGAGGGCATGAAGAGGTAACACACACACTGAAGAACACACACACACACAGTGAAGAACACACACACACACTGAAGAAAACACACACACACACACTGAAGAACACACACACACACACACACACACACACACACTGAAGAACACACACACACACTGAAGAACACACACACACTGAAGGACACACACACACTGAAGAACACCCACACACTGAAGAACACACACACACTGAAGAACACACACACACTGAAGAACACACACACACACTGAAGGACACACACACACTGAAGAACACACACACTGAAGAACACACACACACTGAAGAACACACACACACTGAAGGACACACACACACTGAAGGACACACACACACTGAAGGACACACACGCACACAGAAGGACACACACACACTGAAGAACACGCACACACTGAAGGACACACACACTGAAGGACACACATACACTGAAAGACACACACACACACACTGAAGAACACACACACACACTGAAGGACATGCACAGACACTGAAGGACACGCACACACACACACACACTGAAACATACACACCCACTGAAACACACACACATACACACACACACACACACACACACACTGAAACACACACACTGAAACACACACACACTGAAACACACACACACACAAACACACACAAACACATTCTGAAGGACACACACATACTGAAGGACAAACACACACATACTGAAGGACACAGACACATGCACACACTAAGCAATACATGCACACACTTAACAATACACACACACACTTGGTGATACACACACACACTTGGTGATACACACACACTTAGGGATAATACAGACAAGCACACAAATAGTCATGACTTTTCTCTAACCTACTGAACACTCTCTCCCTCTCATCTCGCTCTCTGTACCCCTCTCTCTCTCCCTCTCTGTCCCTCTCTCTCTCTCTCTCTCTCTCCCTCTGTCCCCCTCTCTCTTCCTCCCTCTGTACCCCTCTCTCTCTCTCTCTCCCTCTGTCCCCTCTCTCTCTCTCTCTCTCTCTATCCCTCTTTCCCCCTCTCTCTCTCTCCCTCTCTGTCCCTCTCTCTCTCTCTCTCTCTCTCTCCCTCTGTACCCCCCTCTCTCTCTCTCTCCCTCTGTCCCCCTCTCTCTCTCTCTCTCTCTCTCTCTCTATCCCTCTTTCCCCCTCTCTGTACCCCCCTCTCTCTCTCCCTCTGTCTCTCTCTCTCTCTCTCTCTCTCTCTCTCTCTATCCCTCTGTCCCCCTCTCTCTCTCTCTCTCTCTCTCCCTCTCTGTACCCCTCTCTCTTGCTTTCTCCCTCTCTGTACCCTCTCTCTCCCTCTGTCCCCATCTCTCTCTCTCTCTCTCCCTCTCTGTACCCCTCTCTCTCTCTCTCTCCCTCTCTGTCCCCCTCTCTCTCTCTCCCTCTCTGTACCCCTCTCTCTCTTTCTCCCTCTCTGTCCCCCTCTCTCTCTCTCTCCTCTCTGTCCCCCTCTCTCTCATCTCACTCTCTGTCCCCCCTCTCTCTCTCTCCCTCTCTGTACCCCTCTCTCTCTCTCTCCCTCTCTGTCCCCCTCTCTCTCATCTCACTCTCTGTCCCCCTCTCTCTCTCTCCCTCTCTGTCCCCTCTCTCTCTCTCTCCCTCTCTGTCCCCCTCTCTCTCATCTCACTCTCTGTCCCCCTCTCTCTCCCTCTCTGTCCCCCTCTCTCTCTCCTCTCCCTGTCCCCCTCTCTCTCTCTCTCCCTCTCTGTCCCCCTCTCTCTCCCTCTCTGTACCCCTCTCTCTCCCTCTCTGTCCCCCTCTCTCTCTCTCCCTCTCTGTACCCCTCTCTCTCTCTCTCCCTCTCTGTACCCCTCTCTCTCTCTCTCCCTCTCTGTCCCCCTCTCTCTCATCTCACTCTCTGTCCCCCTCTCTCTCCCTCTCTTCTCGCTTTCTGTCTCTCTTAGGTTGGGGTACACATATCTAAGACTCAAAGACCGTCATATGGAGATTCTCAATAAGGAGGATGAGATTGAGAGGTGGGGCTCTGCTCACAACATCTTTTAATTTGGCCTTTCATATTTCACAGCTTCCTGAGAAAGCATCGAGTTACCATAGAGTTACACATTCATATCCCAAGTTATTAATTCAATCTAATTAATAGAAGTTAACATTACATTACATTTAAGTCATTTAGCAGACGCTCTTATCCAGAGCGACTTACAAATTGGTGCTTTCACCTTATGACATCCAGTGGAACAGCCACTTTACAATAGTGCATCTAGGTCTTTTAAGGGGGGAGGGGGTGAGAAGGATTACTTTATCCTATCCTAGGTATTCCTTAAAGAGGTGGGGTTTCAGGTGTCTCCGGAAGGTGGTGATTGACTCCGCTGTCCTGGCGTCGTGAGGGAGTTTGTTCCACCATTGGGGGGCCAGAGCAGCGAACAGTTTTGACTGGGCTGAGCGGGAACTGTACTTCCTCAGTGGTAGGGAGGCGAGCAGGCCAGAGGTGGATGAACGCAGTGCCCTTGTTTGGGTGTAGGGCCTGATCAGAGCCTGGAGGTACTGAGGTGCCGTTCCCCTCACAGCTCCGTAGGCAAGCACCATGGTCTTGTAGCGGATGCGAGCTTCAACTGGAAGCCAGTGGAGAGAGCGGAGGAGCGGGGTGACGTGAGAGAACTTGGGAAGGTTGAACACCAGACGGGCTGCGGCGTTCTGGATGAGTTGTAGGGGTTTAATGGCACAGGCAGGGAGCCCAGCCAACAGTGAGTTGCAGTAATCCAGACGGGAGATGACAAGTGCCTGGATTAGGACCTGCGCCGCTTCCTGTGTGAGGCAGGGTCGTACTCTGCGGATGTTGTAGAGCATGAACCTACAGGAACGGGCCACCGCCTTGATGTTATTTGAGAACGACAGGGTGCTGTCCAGGATCACGCCAAGGTTCTTAGCGCTCTGGGACGAGGACACAATGGAGTTGTCAACCGTGATGGCGAGATCATGGAACGGGCAGTCCTTCCCGGGAGGAAGAGCAGCTCCGTCTTGCCGAGGTTCAGCTTGAGGTGATGATCCGTCATCCACACTGATATGTCTGCCAGACATGCAGAGATGCGATTCGCCACCTGGTCGTCAGAAGGGGGAAAGGAGAAGATTAATTGTGTGTCGTCTGCATAGCAATGATAGGAGAGACCATGTGAGGTTATGACAGAGCCAAGTGACTTGGTGTATAGCGAGAATAGGAGAGGGCCTAGAACAGAGCCCTGGGGACACCAGTGGTGAGAGCACGTGGTGAGGAGACGGATTCTCGCCACGCCACCTGGTAGGAGCGACCTGTCAGGTAGGACGCAATCCAAGCGTGGGCCGCGCCGGAGATGCCCAACTCGGAGAGGGTGGAGAGGAGGATCTGATGGTTCACAGTATCGAAGGCAGCCGATAGGTCTAGAAGGATGAGAGCAGAGGAGAGAGAGTTAGCTTTAGCAGTGCGGAGCGCCTCCGTGATACAGAGAAGAGCAGTCTCAGTTGAATGACTAGTCTTGAAACCTGACTGATTTGGATCAAGAAGGTCATTCTGAGAGAGATAGCGGGAGAGCTGGCCAAGGACGGCACGTTCAAGAGTTTTGGAGAGAAAAGAAAGAAGGGATACTGGTCTGTAGTTGTTGACATCGGAGGGATCGAGTGTAGGTTTTTTCAGAAGGGGTGCAACTCTCGCTCTCTTGAAGACAGGAGGGACGTAGCCAGCGGTCAGGGATGAGTTGATGAGCGAGGTGAGGTAAGGGAGAAGGTCACCGGAGATGGTCTGGAGAAGAGAGGAGGGGATAGGGTCAAGCGGGCAGGTTGTTGGGCGGCCGGCCGTCACAAGACGCGAGATGTCATCTGGAGAGAGAGGGGAGAAAGAGGTCAGAGCACAGGGTAGGGCAGTGTGAGCAGAACCAGCGGTGTCGTTTGACTTAGCAAACGAGGATCGGATGTCGTCGACCTTCTTTTCAAAATGGTTGATGAAGTCATCTGCAGAGAGGGAGGAGGGGGGGGGGAGGAGGATTCAAGAGGGAGGAGAAGGTGGCAAAGAGCTTCCTAGGGTTAGAGGCAGATGCTTGGAATTTAGAGTGGTAGAAAGTGGCTTTAGCAGCAGAGACAGAGGAGGAAAATGTAGAGAGGAGGGAGTGAAAGGATGCCAGGTCCGCAGGGAGGCGAGTTTTCCTCCATTTCCGCTCGGCTGCCCGGAGCCCTGTTCTGTGAGCTCGCAATGAGTCGTCGAGCCACGGAGCGGGAGGGGAGGACCGAGCCGGCCTGGAGGATAGGGGACATAGAGAGTCAAAGGATGCAGAAAGGGAGGAGAGGAGGGTTGAGGAGGCAGAATCAGGAGATAGGTTGGAGAAGGTTTGAGCAGAGGGAAGAGATGATGGAAGAGGAGAGAGTAGCGGGGGAGAGAGAGCGAAGGTTGGGACGGCGCGATACCATCCGAGTAGGGGCAGTGTGGGAAGTGTTGGATGAGAGCGAGAGGGAAAAGGATACAAGGTAGTGGTCGGAGACTTGGAGGGGAGTTGCAATGAGGTTAGTGGAGGAACAGCATCTAGTAAAGATGAGGTCGAGCGTATTGCCTGCCTTGTGAGTAGGGGGGGAAGGTGAGAGGGTGAGGTCAAAAGAGGAGAGGAGTGGAAAGAAGGAGGCAGAGAGGAATGAGTCAAAGGTAGACGTGGGGAGGTTAAAGTCGCCCAGAACTGTGAGAGGTGAGCCGTCCTCAGGAAAGGAGCTTATCAAGGCATCAAGCTCATTGATGAACTCTCCGAGGGAACCTGGAGGGCGATAAATGATAAGGATGTTAAGCTTGGAAGGGCTGGTAACTGTGACAGCATGGAATTCAAAGGAGGCGATAGACAGATGGGTAAGGGGAGAAAGAGAGAATGACCACTTGGGAGAGATGAGGATCCCGGTGCCACCACCCCGCTGACCAGAAGCTCTCGGGGTGTGCGAGAGCACGTGGGCGGACGAAGAGAGAGCAGTAGGAGTAGCGGTGTTGTCTGTGGTGATCCATGTTTCCGTCAGAGCCAAGAAGTCGAGGGACTGGAGGGAGGCATAGGCTGAGATGAACTCTGCCTTGTTGGCCGCAGATCGGCAGTTCCAGAGGCTACCGGAGACCTGGAACTCCACGTGGGTCGTGCGCGCTGGGACCACCAGATTAGGGTGGCCGCGGCCATGCGGTGTGGAGCGTTTGTATGGTCTGTGCAGAGAGGAGAGAACAGGGATAGACAGACACATAGTTGACAGGCTAGAGAAGAGGCTACGCTAATGCAGAGGAGATTGGAATGACAAGTGGACTACACGTCTCGAATGTTCAGAAAGTTAAGCTTACGTAGCAAGAATCTAATTGACTAAAATGATTAAAATGATACAGTACTGCTGAGGTAGGCTAGCTGCGTTGTTGACACTACCCTAATCAAGTCGTTCCGTTGAGTGTGAAGTTTCTACAATGCTGCTTTTCGGGGCAAGCTGGCTAGCTAGCAGTGTTGGTTACGTTACGTTGCGTTAGGAGAACGACAATAGCTGGCTAGCTAACCTAGAAAATCGCTCTAGACTACACAATTATCTTTGAAACAAAGACGGCTATGTAGCTAGCTATGTAGCTAGCTACGATCAAACAAATCACACCGTTGGGACTGTAATGAAATGAAATGAAAATATGATACTACCTGTGGAGCGAAGCGGAATGCGACCGGAATGCGAAAGTTCTATTCAGTAGACGTTGGCTGGCTATTGGCTAGCTAGGAGTGTCTCCTACGTTAAGGACGACAAAATAGCTGGCTAGCTAACCTCGGTAAATTAAGATAATCACTCTAAGACTACACACTCTAACTACACAATTATCTTGGATACGAAGACAGCAAAGACAACTATGTAGCTAGCTAACACTACACTAATCAAGTCGTTCAGTTGAGTGTGATAGTTACTACAGTGCTACGGTAGACGGTGAACGTGTTGGGCAGATAGGAGACGACGAAATACGATAATTACGCAATTATCTTTGATACAACGACGACTATGTAGCTAGCTAAGAAGAAATTGCTAAGATTAGACAAATCAGACCGTTGTACTATAATGAAATGTAATGAAAAAGTTATACAACCTGCAGACCTGCAGACCGAAGCGCGGATGCGACCGGCTCGCATCCGCGTGTTTAAAATGTTGCAATAAGACAACTTAACTGTATTAAGACAACACTACCAAGAGTGTGAAAGCCCTGTGAGAAGACACACAGAAGAGTGTGAAAGCCCTGTGAGAAGACACACAGAAGAGTGTGAAAGCCCTGTGAGAAGACACGCAGAAGAGTGTGAAAGCCCTGTGAGAAGACACGCAGAAGAGTGTGAAAGCCCTGTGAGAAGACACGCAGAAGAGTGTGAAAGCCCTGTGAGAAGACACGCAGAAGAGTGTGAAATCCCTATGAGAAGACACACAGAAGAGTGTCAGAGCCCTGTGAGAAGACACACAGAAGAGTGTGAAAGCCCTGTGAGAAGACAAACAGAAGAGTGTGAAAGCCCTGTGAGAAGACACGCAGAAGAGTGTGAAATCCCTATGAGAAGACACACAGAAGAGTGTGAAAGCCCTGTGAGAAGACACGCAGAAGAGTGTCAGAGCCCTGTGAGAAGACACACAGAAGAGTGTGAAAGCCCTGTGAGAAGACACACAGAAGAGTGTGAAAGCCCTGTGAGAAGACACACAGAAGAATGTGAAAGCCCTGTGAGAAGACACACAGAAGAGTGTGAAATCCCTATGAGAAGACACACAGAAGAGTGTGAATGCCCTGTGAGAAGACACACAGAAGAGTGTGAAAGCCCTGTGAGAAGACACACAGAAGAGTGTGAAAGCCCTGTGAGAAGACACACAGAAGAGTGTCAGAGCCCTGTGAGAAGACACAGAGAAGAGTGTGAAAGCCCTGTGAGAAGACACACAGAAGAGTGTGAAAGCCCTGTGAGAAGACACACAGAAGAGTGTCAGAGCCCTGTGAGAAGACACACAGAAGAGTGTGAAAGCCCTGTGAGAAGACACACAGAAGAGTGTGAAAGCCCTGTGAGAAGACACACAGAAGAGTGTGAAAGCCCTGTGAGAAGACACGCAGAAGAGTGTGAAAGCCCTGTGAGAAGACCCATAGAAGAGTGTGAAAGCCCTGTGAGAAGACACGCAGAAGGGTGTGAAATCCCCGTGAGAAGACACACCGAAGAGTGTGAAAGCCCTGTGAGAAGACACAACGAAGAGTGTGAAAGCCCTGTGAGAAGACACACAGAAGAGTGTGAAAGCCCTGTGAGAAGACACACAGAAGAGTGTGAAAGCCCTGTGAGAAGACACGCAGAAGAGTGTGAAAGCCCTGTGGGATGACACGCAGAAGAGTGTGAAAGCCCTGTGAGAAGACACACAGAAGTGTGAAAGCCCTGTGAGAAGACACACAGAAGAGTGTGAAAGCCCTGTGAGAAGGCACACAGAAGAGTGTGGGAGCAGAAGCCAGTAGATCGTGTGGGACAGTGGTTTTTGTCAAGGGTATAAATAGCAGGTTTGGATCCCATAGGCACTGCTTGTATAACATCAGTATCTACATCCCCCTCTGCAGTGGGCTGTCTATGAAACAGCTGTTTAGAGAGAACGAAGGAGGAAGAAAGGGAGGGAGAAGAGATAAGGGTGGGACAGAGAAGGATAATTCCTCTTTACAAAGGCCTGTTGTGTTTTTGTTTGTCTCTAGCCGCTCGTGTTGCTGTGGGACCGAGAGACTGAAAAACAGCTTCTATCTCAAGGCCATCAGACTTAAACAGCCACCACTAACATTGAGTGGCTGCTGCCAACACACTGACTCAACTCCAGCCACTTTAATAATGGGAATTGATGGGAAATGATGTAAAATGATGTAAAATATATCACTAGCCACTTTAAACAATGCTACCTAATATAATGTTTACATACCCTACATTATTCATCTCATATGTATACGTATATACTGTACTCTATATCATCTACTGCATCCTTATGTAATACATGTATCACTAGCCACTTTAACTATGCCACTTTGTTTACATACTCATCTCATATGTATATACTGCACTCAATACCATCTACTGTATCTTGCCTATGCCGCTCTGTACCATCACTCATTCATATATCTTTATGTACATATTCTTTATCCCCTTACACTTGTGTCTATAAGGTAGTAGTTTTGGAATTGTTAGCTAGATTACTTGTTGGTTATTACTGCATTGTCGGAACTAGAAGCACAAGCATTTCGCTACACTCGCACTAACATCTGCTAACCATGTGTATGTGACAAATACCATTTGATTTGATTTGATTTGTACATTGTTAGAATGTGCTGTGTATTTTGTCTGATACTAAATGAGACGTCTACTCTGGCGTGTGTTCCAGGTTTGAGCTGCTACACGTGCTGAACTTTGACTCTGTCAGGAGGAGAATGAGCGTCATTGTCAAGTCTAGTGCAGGTAACACACATACAAACACACACACATAGACATGATCTATCTCTACATGATCTTCTGTCACTCACACTCTCTTAACTATTGTCCCCTCCCTATTGTCCTCAGGGGAGTACCTGTTGTTCTGTAAGGGGGCTGACTCCTCCATCTTCCCCAGAGTGGTGTCAGGGAAGGTGGGGCAGGTGCGGGCGCGGGTGGAGCAGAACGCTCTGGTAAGGCTACACACAAACACACACACACACACACACACACACACACACACACACACACACACACACAGCATATGTTTTACTATCCTTTTGGGTACCTTAAATTGATTTCCATTCAAAATCATTTCTTCCCTATTTTCCTAACCCTAACCTGAACCTTTACCCTAACTCCTAACTCTAACCTGACCCTTTAACCTAACTCCTAACCCTAACCTGACCCTTTAACCTAACTCCTAACCCTAACCTGACGCTTTACCCTAACTCCTAACCCTAACCTGACCCTTTAACCTAACTCCTAACCCTAACCTGACCCTTTAACCTAACTCCTAGCCCTAACCTGACCCTTTACACTAACTCCTAGCCCTAACCTGACCCTTTAACCTAACTCCTAGCCCTAACCTGACCCTTTACCCTAACTCCTAACCCTAACCTGACCCTTTACCCTAACTCCTAGCCCTAACCTGACCCTTTAACCTCCTAGCCCTAACCTGACCCTTTAACCTAACTCCTAACCCTACCTGACCCTTTACCCTAACTCCTAGCCCTAACCTGACCCTTTAACCTAACTCCTAGCCATAACCTGACCCTTTAACCTCCTAGCCCTAACCTGACCCTTTACCCTAACTCCTAACCCTAACCTGACCCTTTACCCTAACTCCTAACCCTAACCTGACCCTTTAACCTAACTCCTAACCCTAACCTGACCCTTTAACCTAACTCCTAGCCCTAACCTGACCCTTTACACTAACGCCTAACCCTAACCTGACCCTTTAACCTAACTCCTAGCCCTAACCTGACCCTTTAACCTAACTCCTAGCCCTAACCTGACCCTTTACCCTAACTCCTAACCCTAACCTGACCCTTTACCCTAACTCCTAACCCTAACCTGACCCTTTACCCTAACTCCTAACCCTAACCTGACCCTTTACCCTAACTCCTAGCCCTAACCTGACCCTTTAACCTCCTAGCCCTAACCTGACCCTTTAACCTAACTCCTAACCCTACCTGACCCTTTACCCTAACTCCTAGCCCTAACCTGACCCTTTAACCTAACTCCTAGCCCTAACCTGACCCTTTAACCTCCTAACCCTAACCTGACCCTTTAACCTCCTAACCTGACCCTTTACCCTAACTCCTAACCTGACCCTTTAACCTAACTCCTAGCCCTAACCTGACCCTTTAACCTAACTCCTAGCCTTAACCTGACCCTTTAACCTAACTCCTAACCCTAACCTGACCCTTTAACCTAACTCCTAACCTTAACCTGACCCTTTACCCTAACTCCTAACCCTAACCTGACCCTTTAACCTCCTAACCTGACCCTTTACCCTAACTCCTAACCTGGCCCTTTACCCTAACTCCTAACCCTAACCTGACCCTTTAACCTCCTAACCTGACCCTTTACCCTAACTCCTAACCTGACCCTTTAACCTAACTCCTAGCCCTAACCTGACCCTTTAACCTAACTCCTAGCCCTAACCTGACCCTTTACCCTAACTCCTAGCCCTAACCTGACCCTTTAACCTAACTCCTAACCCTACCTGACCCTTTACCCTAACTCCTAGCCCTAACCTGACCCTTTAACCTAACTCCTAGCCCTAACCTGACCCTTTAACCTCCTAACCCTAACCCTAACCTGACCCTTTACCCTAACTCCTAACCCTAACCTGACCCTTTAACCTCCTAACCTGACCCTTTACCCTAACTCCTAACCTGACCCTTTAACCTAACTCCTAGCCCTAACCTGACCCTTTAACCTAAACTAACCTAGCCCCAACCTGACCCTTTAACCTAACTCCTAACCCTAACCTGACCCTTTAACCTAACTCCTAACCCTAACCTGACCCTAACTTAACCCCCTAACTCCTAACCCTAACCTGACCCTTTAACCTCCTAACCTGACCCTTTACCCTAACTCCTAACCTGGCCCTTTACCCTAACTCCTAACCCTAACCTGACCCTTTACCTCCTCCTAACCTGACCCTTTACCCTAACTCCTAACCTGACCCTTTAACCTAACTCCTAGCCCTAACCTGACCCTTTAACCTAACTCCTAGCCCTAACCTGACCCTTTACCCTAACTCCTAACCCTAACCTGACCCTTTACCCTAACTCCTAACCCTAACCTGACCCTTTACCCTAACTCCTAACCCTAACCTGACCCTTTACCCTAACTCCTAACCCTAACCTGACCCTTTAACCTAACTCCTAGCCCTAACCTGACCCTTTACCCTAACTCCTAACCTGACCCTTTAACCTAACTCCTAGCCCTAACCTGACCCTTTAACCTAACTCCTAGCCCCAACCTGACCCTTTAACCTAACTCCTAACCCTAACCTGACCCTTTAACCTAACTCCTAACCCTAA
Organism: Oncorhynchus nerka; assembly: GCF_034236695.1. Lineage (NCBI taxonomy): Eukaryota > Metazoa > Chordata > Actinopteri > Salmoniformes > Salmonidae > Oncorhynchus > Oncorhynchus nerka. Next base: position 71,107,099 of record NC_088398.1, on the reverse strand, counting down.
CCTGACCCTTTACCCTAACTCCTAACCCTAACCTGACCCTTTAACCTCCTAACCTGACCCTTTACCCTAACTCCTAACCTGGCCCTTTACCCTAACTCCTAACCCTAACCTGACCCTTTAACCTCCTAACCTGACCCTTTACCCTAACTCCTAACCTGACCCTTTAACCTAACTCCTAGCCCTAACCTGACCCTTTAACCTAACTCCTAGCCCTAACCTGACCCTTTACCCTAACTCCTAACCCTAACCTGACCCTTTACTCTAACTCCTAACCCTAACCTGACCCTTTACCCTAACTCCTAACCCTAACCTGACCCTTTACCCTAACTCCTAGCCCTAACCTGACCCTTTAACCTCCTAGCCCTAACCTGACCCTTTAACCTAACTCCTAACCCTACCTGACCCTTTACCCTAACTCCTAGCCCTAACCTGACCCTTTAACCTAACTCCTAGCCCTAACCTGACCCTTTAACCTCCTAACCCTAACCTGACCCTTTACCCTAACTCCTAACCCTAACCTGACCCTTTAACCTCCTAACCTGACCCTTTACCCTAACTCCTAACCTGACCCTTTAACCTAACTCCTAGCCCTAACCTTACCCTTTAACCTAACTCCTAGCCCCAACCTGACCCTTTAACCTAACTCCTAACCCTAACCTGACCCTTTAACCTAACTCCTAACCCTAACCTGACCCTTTACCCTAACTCCTAACCCTAACCTGACCCTTTAACCTCCTAACCTGACCCTTTACCCTAACTCCTAACCTGGCCCTTTACCCTAACTCCTAACCCTAACCTGACCCTTTACCCTCCTAACCTGACCCTTTACCCTAACTCCTAACCTGACCCTTTAACCTAACTCCTAGCCCTAACCTGACCCTTTAACCTAACTCCTAGCCCTAACCTGACCCTTTACCCTAACTCCTAACCCTAACCTGACCCTTTACCCTAACTCCTAACCCTAACCTGACCCTTTACCCTAACTCCTAACCCTAACCTGACCCTTTACCCTAACTCCTAGCCCTAACCTGACCCTTTAACCTCCTAGCCCTAACCTGACCATTTAACCTAACTCCTAACCCTACCTGACCCTTTACCCTAACTCCTAGCCCTAACCTGACCCTTTAACCTAACTCCTAGCCCTAACCTGACCCTTTACCCTAACTCCTAACCCTAACCTGACCCTTTAACCTCCTAACCTGACCCTTTACCCTAACTCCTAACCTGACCCTTTAACCTAACTCCTAGCCCTAACCTGACCCTTTAACCTAACTCCTAGCCCCAACCTGACCCTTTAACCTAACTCCTAACCCTAACCTGACCCTTTACCCTAACTCCTAACCCTAACCTGACCCTTTAACCTCCTAACCTGACCCTTTACCCTAACTCCTAACCTGGCCCTTTACCCTAACTCCTAACCCTAACCTGACCCTTTAACCTCCTAACCTGACCCTTTACCCTAACTCCTAACCTGACCCTTTACCCTAACTCCTAACCCTAACCTGAACCTTTAACCTCCTAACCTGACCCTTTACCCTAACTCCTAACCCTAACCTGACCCTTTACCCTAACTCCTAACCCGACCCTTTAACCTAACTCCTAACCCTAACCTGACCCTTTACCCTAACTCCTAACCTGACCCTTTAACCTAACTCCTAACCCTATAACCTGACCCTTTACCTTTTAGGCTTAACCACTAAACCTAAAATAGCCTTTGTCCTCGTGAGGACTTTTGGGTATTTCCGGTACCCACGAGGATAGTAATGATTTTTTATTATTTTATTGTCACATGCACAGGATAGGTGCAGTGAAATGTGTTGTTTTATAGCGTCAGGCATAGTAGTACAGCGACCCTGGAGAAAATCAGGATTAAGTTCCTCGCTCAAGTGCACATCAACAGATGTTTACCTTGTCGGCTCGGGTATTCGAACACACTCACACGCTGTATATACAGTATTACCTCTGTCTTTATACCTACACCAATTCCCTAAACACACTCCTTAACCCAATACTCTTACTCCTTATATGCCTGTACCATAACTAAAACTCCAAATATATACAGAGCATTGGGAAAGTATTCAGACCAATAGACTTTTACCACAGTTTGTTACGTTACAGCTTTATTCTAAAATGTATTCAATAAAAACATTTCCTCAGAAATCTACATACACAACCCCATAATGACAAAGCGAAAACAGGTTTTTACATAAGTATTCAGACCCTTTCCTATGAGACTCAAAATTGAGCTCAGGTGCATCCTGTTTCCACTGATCATCCTTGAGATGTTTCCACAACTTGATTGGAGTCCAATTGTGGTAAATTCAATTGATTGGACATGATTTTCAAAGGCACACACCTGTCTATATAAGGTTCCACAGTTGACAGTGCATGTCAAAGCAAAAACCAAACCATGAGGTCAAAGGAATTGTCCGTAGAGCTCCGAGACAGGATTGTGTCGATGCACAGATCTGGGGAAGGGTATGAAAACATTTATGCAGCATTGAAGGTCCCCAAGAACAGAGTGGCCTCCATCATTCTTAAATGGTAGAAGTTTGGAACCACCAAGAAACTGAGCAATCGGGGGAGAATATCTTTGGTCAGGCAGGTGACCAAGAACCCCAAAATCACTCTGAAAGAGCTCAAGAGTTCCTCTGTGGAGATGGGAGAACCTTCCAGAAGGACAACCATTTATGCAGCACTCCAGCAATCAGGCCTTTATAGTAGAGTGGCCAGACGGAAGACTCTCCTCAGTAAAAGGCACATGACAGCCCGTTTGGAGTTTGCCAAAAGACACTTAAAAGACTCTCAGACCATGATAAACAGGATTCTCTTGTCCGATGAAACCAAGATTGAACTCTTTGGCCTGAATGCCAAGCGTTACGTCTGGAGGAAACCTGGCACCATCCCTACAGTGAAGCATGGTGGTGGCAGCATCATGCTTTGGGGATGTTTTTCATCGGCAGGGACTGGGAGACTAGTCAGGATCGAGGGAAAGAGGAACGAAGCAAAGCACAGAGATCCTTGATGAAAACCTGCTCCAAAGCACTCAGGACCTCAGACTGGAGTGAAGGTTCACCTTCCAACAGGACAACGACCCTAAGCACACAGCCAAGACAACACAGGAGTGGCTCCAGGACAAGTCTCTGAATGTCCTTGAGTGGCCCAGTCAGAGCCCAGACTTTAACCGGATCGAACAACTCTGGAGAGGCATGAAAATTGCTGTGCAGCGACTCTCCCCATCCAACCTGACAGAGCTGCTTGAGAGGATCAGCAGAGAAGAATGGGAGAAACTCCCCAAATACAGGTGTTCCAAGCTTGTAGCATCATACCCAAGATGAATTGAGGCTGAAATTGCTGCCAAAGGTGCTTCAACAAAGTACTGAGTAAAGGGTCTGAATACTTATGTAAATGTGATATTTCATTTTTTAATTTTTTTATACATTTGCAAAAATGTATAGGAAACTGTTTTTGCATTGTCATTATGGGGTATTGTGTGTAATATTTAACCAATTTTAGAATAAGGCTGTAACGTAACAAAATGTGGAAAAAGTCAAGGAGTATGAATACTTTCCAAATGTACTGTGTATATTCAGTCACACAACCCTTCTTATACTTACTATAGTGATAGGGCCACAGTACTAAGAGAGAACCCTAACCATCTCACCTTTACCTCTGTCAGGAGGGCTTGCGGACCCTGTGTGTGGCATACAGAAGTCTCTCCCTAGCAGAGTACGAGGAGGCGTGTCATCAGCTGAGCGACGCCAAGCTAGCCCTGCAGGACAGGGAGCAGCGACTGGCGCAGGCTTATGACCTCATCGAGAGGGACTTCACCCTGCTGGGGGCCACGGCTGTGGAGGACAGGTAGGAGAACGGGACACAGGAGGCAGTAAGAGAGAGGAAGCCACTTAAATATATACAGTTGAAGTCGGAAGTTTACATACACTTAGGTTGGTCTCATTAAAACTTGTTTTTCAACAAATGTCATGTTAACAGACTATAGTTTTGGCAATTCGGTTAGGACATCTACTTTGTGCATGATACAAGTCATTTTTCCAACAATTGTTTACAGACAGATTATTTAATTTATAATTCACTGTATCACAATTCCAGTGGGTCAGAAGTTTACATACACTAAGTTGACTGTGCCTTTAAACAGCTTGGAAAATTCCAGAAAATTATGTCATGGCTTTAGAAGCTTCTGATAGGCTAATTTACATACTTTGTGTCAATTGGAGGTGTACCTGTGGATATATTTCAAGGCCTACCTTCAAACTCAGTGCCTCTTTGCTTGACATCATGGGAACATCAAAAGAAATCAGCAAAGACCTCAGAAACAATTGTAGACCTCCACAAATCTGGTTTATCCTTGGGAGCAATTTCTAAATGCCTGAAGGTACCACGTTCATCTGTACAAACAATAGTACGCAAGTATAAACACCATGGGACCACGCAGTTGTCATACCGCTCAGGAAGGAGACGCGTTCTGTCTCCTAGAGATGAACGTACTTTGGTGCGAAAATTGCAAATCAATCCCAGAACAACAGCAAAGGACCTTGTGAAGATGCTGGAGGAAACAGGTACAAAAGTATCTATATCCACAGTAAAACGAGTCCTATATCGACATAATCTGAAGGGCCGCTCAGCAAGGAAGAAGCCATTGCTCCAAAACCTCCATAAAAAAGCCAGACTACGGTTTGCAAAGATCATACTTTTTGGAGAAATTTCCTTTGGTCTGATGAAACAAATATAGAACTGTTTGGCCATAATGACCATCGTTATGTTTGGAGGAAAAAGGGGGAGGCTTGCAAGCCGAAGAACACCATCCCAACCGTGAAGCATGGGGGTGGCAGCATCACGTTGTGGGGGTGCTTTGCTGCAGGAGGGACTGGGGGACTTCACAAAATCAATGGCATTATGAGGTAGGAAAATTAGGTAGGAAAATTATGTGGACATATTGAAGCAACATCTCAAGACATCAGTCAGGAAGTTAAAGCTTGGTCGCAAATGGGTCTTCCAAATGGACAATGACCCAAAGCATACTTCCAAAGTTGTGGCAAAATTAAGGACAACATAGTCAAGGCATTTTAGTGGCCATCACAACGCCCTGACCTCAATCCCATAGAAAATGTGTGGGCAGAACTGCAAAAGCGTGTGTAAGCAAGGAGGTCTACAAACCTGACTCAGTTACACCAGCTCTGTCAGGAGGAATGGGCCAAAATTCAATGAAACCTGAAACGTTTGACCCAAGTTAAACAATTTAAAGGCAATGCTACCAAATACTAATTGAGTGTATGTACACTTCTGACCCACTGGGAATGTGATGAAAGAAATCAAAGATGAAATAAATAATTCTCTCTACTATTATTCTGACATTTCACATTCTTAAAATAAAGTGGTGATCCTAACTGACTTAATTAAGACAGGGAATTTTTTACTAGGATTAAATGTCAGGAATTGTGAAAAGCGAGTTTAAATGTATTTGGCCAAGGTGTAGGTAAACTGTATATAAATTCTCCATGGACTTTACAGTGTCCTAAAACATTTTAGAATTAGTGCTACAGGATGCAAATCTCTGTTTGGAAAAAAAACTTGGCTTTCCTAACTGACTGAGTTGAGTATATATTGGTTCATGACTTCCCTGAAAAGTTGCATATCGCGGGGGCTAATGTACTTGTCCTCTTACTTAGTTTTGCACCGGGGCCTCCCACTCCTCTTTCTATTCTGGTTAGGGCCAGTTTGAGCTGTTTTGTGAAGAGAGTAGTACACAGCATTGTACGAGATCTTAATTTTCTTGGCAATTTCTTGCCTGGAATAGCCTCCATTTCTCAGAACAATAATAGACTGACAAGTTTCAGAAGAAAGTTATTTGTTTCTGGCCATTTTGAGCCTGTAATCGAACCCACAAATGCTGATGCTCCAGATACTCAACTAGTCTAAAGAAGGACCGTTTTATTGCTTCTTTAATCAGAACAGCACTTTTCAGCTGTGCTAACATAATTGCAAAAGGGTTTTCTAATGATCAATTAGCATTTTAAAATGATAAACTTGGATTAGCTAAAACAGCGTGCCATTTGAACACAGGTGTGATGGTTGCTGATAATGGGCCTCTGTACGCCTATGTGGATATTCCATAAAAAATCTGCCGTTTCCAGCTACAATACTCATTTACAACATTAACAATGTCTACACTGTATTTCTGATCAATTTGATGTTATTTTAATGGACAAAAAATGTGCTTTTCTTTCAAAAACAGGACATTTCTAAGTGACCCCAAACTTTTGAACAGGGATGTGTATATGTAAGAGAAAGGGAGAAAGAGGGAGACCCAGGGAAAGAGGGAGAGACTAGGAGAGAGCAGGGAAATAGGGAGAGACTATGAGAGAGCAGGGAAAGAGGGAGAGGGAGAGACTAGGAGATTTGCGGGAGATTCACTATCATGGATTTCCTGATTGATGACAGCTTGATTTCCTAATGGACTAGCCTTCTGGTGTATGGTACATGTTGATCTAGCCATGTACAGTCGTGGCCAAAAGTTTTGAGAATGACACAAATATTAATTTTCGCAGAGTCTGCTACCCCAGTTTGTATGATTGCGATTTGCATTTTGCAAGTCCCTCTTTGCCATGTAAATAAACTGAATCCCCCAAAAAACATTTCCACTGCATTTCAGCCCTGCCACAAAAGTACCAGCTGACATCATGTCAGTGATTCTCTCGTTAACACAGGTGTGAGTGTTGACGAGGACAAGCCGGAGATCACTCTGTCATGCTGATTGAGTTTGAATAACAGACTGGAAGCTTCAAAAGGAGGGTGGTGCTTGGAATCGTTGTTCTTCCTCTGTCAACCATGGTTACCTGCAAGGAAACACGTGCCGTCATCATTGCTTTGCACAAAAAGGGCTTCAAAGAAGCCACTTCTCTCCAGGAAAAACATCAGGGACAGAGTGATATTCTGCAAAAGGTACAAAGATTGGACTGCTGAGAGAAGAAGACAAGAGAGAAGACAAGGTAGGCGCTACCCTCAGTCCTGTGTCATGCCAACAGTAAAGCATCCTGAGACCATTCATGTGTGGGGTTGCTGCTCAGCCAAGGGAGTGGGCTCACTCACAATTTTGCCTAAGAACACAGCCATGAATAAAGAATGGTACCAACACATCCTCCGCGAGAAACTTCTCCCAACCATCCAGGAACAGTTTGGTGACGAACGATGCCTTTTCCATCATGATGGAACACCTTGCCATAAGGCAAAAGTGATAACTAAGTGGATAGGGGAACAAAACATCAATATTCTGGATCCATGGGCAGGGAACTCCCCAGACCTTAATCCCATTGAGAACTTGTGGTCAATCCTCTAGAGGTGGGTATCGACAAAAAAAAAAAAAACATTTTGACAAACTCCAAGCATTGATTATGCAAGAATGGGCTGCCATCAGTCAGGATGTGGCCCAGAAGTTAATTGACAGCATGCCAGGGCGGATTGCAGAGGTCTTGAAAAAGAAGGGTCTTTACATGATATTTTAATCGAATCAATATAAAATAGGTTGTTGATCAGTACTGTAATCATTGATACCTTGCATTCTTTGAAAGGACTATACACTCTATAGTGATGCTTAATGCTATTAACCTATTGACTGTATTGACTCCTGTATTGACTGCTGTGTGCAGGCTCCAGGAGAAGGCAGCAGACACCATTGAGTCTCTCCATAAGGCTGGGATGAAGGTGTGGGTCCTGACGGGGGACAAGATGGAGACGGCGGCTGCTACATGTTATGCTAGCAAGCTGTTCCGCCGCTCCACCCAAATATTGGAGCTGACCAAGAAACGAACCGAGGAACAGAGTCTACATGATGTTCTGTTTGACCTGAGCAGAACCGTACTGAGACAGCGCTCCCTGTCGCGGTATGCTGCACACTCACACCAATGTGCGCTCGCACACAGCATGACCAGTACAAGTCAAATGTTTGGACACACCTACTCGTTCAAGGGTTTTTCTTTATTTTTACTATTTTCTACGTTGTGGAATAATAGTGAAGACACCAAAACTATGAAATAACACACATGGAATCATGTAGTAACCAAAAAAGTGTTAAACAAATCAAATATGTGAGATTCTTCAAAGTAGCCTTGATGACAGCTTTGCACACTCTTGGCATTCTCTCAACCAGTTTTATGAGGTAGTCACCTGGAAAGCAAACAATGCTATTATCTGAGGGCAGCACCCCAGCAAACAGACACAGACAATCATATTTCAACACTCCAGGCACGACACAAAATGCAGAAATAAAATATAAATCATGCCTTACCTTTGACGAGCTTCTTCTGTTGGCACTCCAATATGTCCCATAAACATCACAAATGGTCATTTTGTTCAATTAATTCCGTCGATATATATCCGAAATGTCAATTTATTTGGCGCGTTTGATCCAGAAAAACACCGGTTCCAACTCTCACAACATGACTAGAACATTACTCATAAGTTACCTGTAAGCTTTGTCCAAACATTTCAAACTACTTTCCTAATTCAACTTTAGGTATTTTTTAACGTAAATATTTAAGACGGGATTAACTGTGTTCAATACCGGAGGAAAACAAAGTGGAGTTTGCTTTTCAGGTCACGCGCCTCTAACAAAGAGTACACTTCTCTCTACCCTCGTTCTGAACAGTGCTACTTCTTAATTTCTCAAAGGAAAAACCTCAACCAATTTCTAAAGACTGTTGACATCCAGTGGAAGCGGTAGGAACTGCAAGAAAGTCCATTAGAAATCTGGATTCCCAATGAAAACTCATTGAAAAGAGAGTGACCTAAAACAAAACAAAATCTGAATGGTTTGTCCTCGGGTTTCGCCTGCCAAATAAGTTCTGTTATACTCACAGACATGATTAGAACAGTTTTAGAAACTTCAGAGTGTTTTCTATCCAAATCGAATAATAATATGCATATCTTAGCTTCTGGGCCTGAGGAGCAGGCAGTTTACTTTGGACACGCTTTTGGACACCTATCCCAGAGAAGTTCATGCATTTGTGCCTATCAGTTGTGTTGTGACTAGGTAGGGGTGGTATACAGAAGAGCCCTATTTGGTAAAATACCAAGTCCATATTATGGCAAGAACAGCTCAAGAAGCAAAGAGAAACGACAGTCCATCAATTACTTTAAGACATGAAGGTCAGTCAATCCGTAAAATTTCAAGAACTTTTAAAGTTTCTTCAAGTGCAGTTGCAAAAACCATCAAGCGCTATGATGAAACTGGCTCTCATGAGGACCGACACAGAGTTACCTCTGCTGCAGAGGATAAGTTCATTAGAGTTACCAGCCTCAGAAATTGCAGCCCAAATAAATGCTTCACAGAGTTCAAGTAACAGACACTTCTCAACATCAACTGTTCAGAGGAGACTGTGTGAATCAGGCCAAACCAATACTAAAGGACACAAATAATAAGAAGAGACTTGCTTGGGCCAAGAAACACGAACAATGGACACTAGACTGGTGAAAATCTGTCCTTTGGTCTGATGAGTCCAAATTTGACATTTTTGGTTCCAACCGCTGTGTCTTTGTGAGACGCAAAGTAGGTGAACTGATGATCTCTGAATGTGTGGTTCCCATCGTGAAGCATGGAGGAGGGGTGATAGTGTGTGCGTGCTTTCGGGTGACACTGTCGGTGATTTAATTTGAATTCAAGGCACACTTAGCCAGCATGGCTACCACAGCATTCTGCAGCAATAAGCCATCCCATCTGGTTTGCGCTTAGTGGGACTATCATTTGTTTTTAAACAGGACAATGACCCAACACACCTCCAGGCTGTGTAAGGGCTGTTTGACCAAGGAGAGTGATGGAGTGCTGCATCACATGACCCGACCTCAACCCGATTGGGATGAGTTGGACTGCAGAGTGAAGAAAAAGCAGCCAACAAGTGCTCAGCATATGTGGGAACTCCTTCAAGACTATTGGAAAAGCATTCCAGGTGAAGCTAGTTGAGTGAGTGCAAAGCTGTCATCAAGGCAAAGGGTGGCTACTTTGAAGAATCTAAAATATATTTGGAGTTAACACTTTTTTTGGTTTCTACATGATTCATGCGCTATTTCATAGTTTTGATGTCTTCACTATTATTCTACAATGTAGAAAATTGTAAAAATAAAAACCCTTGAATGAGTAGGTGTGTCCAAACTTTTGACTGGTACTGTATATGTACAGTATTCATGCATCTCTGTGTGTTAACATCTGTATATCTGTGTGTTTATCCCCAGGCTGTCTGTAGACTGTCAGGACTACGGTCTGATCATCGATGGGGCCACCCTGTCTGCGGTGCTGAAGCCCAGTCCAGAGAGTTCTGGCTCTGGGAACTACAGAGAGATCTTCCTGGAGATCTGTAGGAACTGCAGCGCCGTTCTCTGCTGCCGCATGGCGCCCCTACAGAAAGCACAGGTGGGTGTGATCTCACTTCCTGTCTCACATTAGGAATCCAGGGAGAGATGATGTTTGGATGGATGGACGGTCGATCGATCAGTCAGTCAAAGTGTTTAATGAGTTGTGGTATGACTGTTGTCTGTCCAGATTGTGAAGCTGATCAAGGCGTCTAAGGAGCACCCCATCACTCTGGCCATCGGAGACGGAGCCAACGACGTCAGCATGATCCTCGAGGCACATGTGGGCATAGGTAAGATCATCTCTACACTGATTGGCAAGCCCCATGTGTTTGTACTCTGATTGGTGGGAACCATCAGCTAGCACTCATCTTTCTTCTTTGATTGGTGGGGGGCTTTGGCTCCAAGATATCTCATTGGTGTATGTTTGTTTTCTGTCAATTAATCCATTAATCAACTAATCCCAATCTCTTTTAAGGCATCATGGGTAAGGAGGGTCGCCAGGCAGCGAGGAACAGCGACTATGCCATCCCAAAGTTCAAACACCTGAAGAAGATGCTGCTAGTTCACGGCCACATCTACTACATCCGCATCGCTGAGCTGGTGCAGTACTTCTTCTATAAGGTGGGCTTTACTACTGACACTAATACTGAGCATTTACTGAGATCACGTTGCAATTCTTTAGTAATGAATTACACAACTTGGGGGCTCAACACCACCCCAGTCTGGTAGCTGGTCCAGGACAGCACAAATCTCCAGGCTCTATGTTGCAAGTAGCTGAGTCAGTATAGAATGATGAACAATGTTTAGTCCTTACTTTGCTTCTGCCCCTTTCTCTCTCTCTCTCTCCAGAATGTGTGCTTCATCTTCCCTCAGTTCCTCTATCAGTTCTTCTGTGGATTCTCTCAGCAGGTTGGTGCTCAAAATCACCCCAAATGACCTCATGGTTGCCTGTTTGGTCATGTGTAGTCTGTATATTACTGACTGCTCTGTGTCCCCGTAAAGCCCCTGTACGACACAGCCTACCTGACACTGTACAACATCAGCTTCACCTCCCTGCCCATCCTCCTCTACAGCCTCTTAGAGAAACACGTCAGCATAGAGACACTGAAGAGCGACCCCACTCTGTACAGGTAAGGGGAACATCCCACCCAAATGAACACTTATTTGAAAGTCAATGTAATTCACAGGTTTTGTTTTGTTTAACAATTTTATTTCGCTCTCACTTGCCACTATCCCCCCCCCCCCCTCTCTCTCTCTCTCTCTCTCTCTCACTCTCTCTCTCTCACTCTCTCTCTCTCCCCCTATTCCCTCTCTCAACCCCTCCTCTCATGATCTCGCTCTCTTTCTCTCTCCCCCTCTCTCTTCCCTCCCCCCTTTCTTTCTCCCTCTCTCTCCCTCTCTCCCCACTCCCCTCTCAACCCCGCCCCTCTCTTTCTCCCTCTCGCTCCCTCTCTCTCTCTACGCCTCCTCTCCCACCTTCTCCCAGAGACGTAGCTAAGAACTCTCTCCTGCGCTGGCCCGTGTTCCTGTACTGGACATGCCTGGGCTTATTCGACGCCTGTATCTTCTTTTTTGGTGCCTACTTCCTGTTCGACAACACCACCTTCACTAGCAACGGACAGGTGAGCCCCGGCAACCGCCTCCACGGAAAACTGTCAAGGACTAGTTGACAAGTTGCCCCCAACTACAGATCTAGAATCAGATGACCAACACCAAGTCATAAGCATTGACTATTAGCTTGATTCAACAACACCCTGTTTGGCTCTAGTCAGAAGAGGTGCACTGTGTAGGTCAAAGGATTCCATTTGAGAGTCACCATAGTGATGGTCTCTAGAACACCCATCTCCACGTGATTGTCCAATAACACCAGAGTAAGACAATGTGGTCAGCTTTTGGTTATCTATGGGTAAGTTATGGTCAGGTTGTGGTTGAGTTGTGTTCAGGGTTTCAGTGGTCCTCTTTAGCTTGGCAACCATCAGGATTCCATTCATATGGACAATGCTATTGCATCTTTCTCTGCACTGTTGATTTATGTCATATTAACTGTTGCCTTTGGTCCTGTTTTTTCTCTTTAAGTTGAAACATCCTGGAATTAATTTATTCTATGTCCTGATTTATTTTCTTTCTTCTTCCTCCTCTCTGCTTCATCTTCTCTTCTTCTTCCTCCTCTCTGCTTCGTCTTCTCTTCTTCTTCCTCCTCTCTGCTTCGTCTTCTCTTCTTCTTCCTCCTCTCTGCTTCGTCTTCTCTTCTTCTTCCTCCTCTCTGCTTCGTCTTCTCTTCTTCTTCCTCCTCTCTGCTTCGTCTTCTCTTCTTCTTCCTCCTCTCTGCTTTGTCTTCTCTTATTCTTCCTCCTCTCTGCTTCTTCTTCTTCTCTTCTTCCTCCTCTCTGCTTCTTCTTCTTCTTCCTCCTTTCTGCTTCGTCTTCTCTTCTTCCTCCTCTCTGCTTCTTCTTCTTCTCTTCTTCCTCCTCTCTGCTTCTTCTTCTCTTCTTCCTCCTCTCTGCTTCGTCTTCTCTTCTTCCTCCTCTCTGCTTATTCTTCCTCCTCCTCTCTGCTTCTTCTTCTTCCTCCTCTCTGCTTCTTCTTCTTCTTCCTCCTCTCTGCCTCTTCTTCTTCTTCCTCCTCTCTGCTTCTTCTTCTTCCTCCTTTCTGCTTCTTCTTCTTCTTCCTCCTCCTCTCTGCTTATTCTTCTTCTTCCTCCTCCTCTCTACTTCTTCTTCTTCTTCCTCCTCTCTGCTTCGTCTTCTCTTCTGCTTCTTCTCTCTTTATTTTGCTTTTGTTCCTGTTCCTCAGCTTATGACCACCAACACACAGATGGTAAGCCTGTCTCTCTCCCTCTCTCTCTCTGTCTATCATGTGCTTTTAACTTCTGTTCGTTTTTAATTATGAGTTTAGCTTTGAGTTTTACCGTTTCATCCCGAAACATGGATCCATCCATCCTCACTCCGCTGTGTAGTTAGGTACCACATGTAGGGCCTCTCTACCAACACCTGACGTCAGCAGCTCCACTCTACTAATATACATACTAGTCTCTCCCCCACATCCTTATGTGTTGTCCTGGTAGTAGACTTAAAATAATGTGTGTGTGTGTGTGTGTGTGTGTGTGTGTGTGTGTGTGTGTGTGTGTGTGTGTGTGTGTGTGTGTGTGTGTGTGTGTGTGTGTGTGTGTGTGTGTGTGTAGTAGTACATAGACAACACATTTAGTGAGAAAAGCGGTCTCTCTGCTGTTTTAACAACATGGATTCATTCTAGCTGCACTGTCTTGGATGGTGATCTCTCACCCTAACTACGTTTCTGTGTTTGTAGAGAGATGTATTTCTAGCATTTCAAATCAAATCAAAGTTTATTTGTCACGTGCGCCGAATACAACAGGTGTAGACCTTACAGTGAAATGCTTACTTACAGGCTCTAACCAATAGTGCAAAAAAGGTATTAGGTGAACAATAGGTAAGTAAAGAAATAAAACAACAGTAAAAAGACTGGCAATATACAGTAGCGAGGCTATAAAAGTAGCGAGGCTACATACAGACACCGGTTAGTGGGTGGCGGGACACAATGCAGATAGCCCGGTTAGCCAATGTGCGGGAGCACTGGTTGGTCGGCCCAATTGAGGTAGTATGTACATGAATGTATAGTTAAAGTGACTGTGCATACATCATAAACAGAGAGTAGCAGCAGCGTAAAAGAGGGGTTGGGGGGGCACACAATGCAAGTAGTCTGGGTAGCCATTTGATTACCTGTTCAGGAGTCTTATGGCTTGGGGGTAAAAACTGTTGAGAAGCCTTTTTGTCCTAGACTTGGCACTCCGGTACCGCTTGCCATGCAGTAGTAGAGAGAACAGTCTATGACTGGGGTGGCTGGGGTCTTTGACAATTTTTAGGGCCTTCCTCTGACACAGCCCGGTGTAGAGGTCCTGGATGGCAGGCAGCTTAGTCACAGTGATTTACTGGGCCGTACGCACGACCCTCTGTAGTGCCTTGCGGTCAGTGGCCGAGCAATTAACGTACCAGGCAGTGATGCAACCAGTCAGCTCTCGATGTTGCAGCTGTAGAACCTTTTGAGGATCTCAGGACCCATGCCAAATCGTTTTAGTTTCCTGAGGGGGAATAGGCTTTGTCGTGCCCTCTTCACGACTATCTTGGTGTGTTTGGATCATTCTAGTTTGTTGTTGATGTGGACACCAAGGAACTTGAAGCTCTCAACCTGCTCCACTACAGCCCCATCGATGAGAAGGGGGCGTGCTCGGTCCTCCTTTTCCTGTAGTTCACAATCATCTCCTTAGTCTTAGTTATGTTGAGGGATAGGTTGTTATTCTGGCACCACGCGGCCAGGTCTCTGACCTCCTCCCTATAGGCTGTCTCGTCGTTGTCGGTGATCAGGCCTACCACTGTTGTGTCAACTGCAAACTTAATGATGGTGTTGGAGTCATGCCTGGCCATGCAGTCGTGGGTGAACAGGGAGTACAGGAGGGGACTGAGCACGCACCCCTGTGGAGCTCCAGTGTTGAGGATCAACGTGGCAGTTGTGTTGCTACCTACCCTCACCACCTGGGGGCGGTCCATCAGGAAGTCCAGGATCCAGTTGCAGAGGGAGGTGTTTAGTCCCAGGATCCTTAGCTTAGTGAAGAGCTTTGAGGGTAATATGGTGTTGAACGCTGAGCTGTAGTCAATGAATAGCATTCTCACATAAGTGTTCCTTTTGTCCAGGTGGGAAGGGCAGTGTGGAGTGCAATAGAGATTGCATCATCTGTGGATCTGTTTGGGCGGTATGCAAATTGGAGTTTCTGCGATGATGGTGTTGATGTGAGCCATGACCAGCCTTTCAAAGCACTTCATGGCTACGGACGTGAGTGCTACAGGTCTGTAGTCATTTAGGCAGGTTGCCTTTGTGTTCTTGGGCACAGGTACTATGGTGGTCTGCTTGAAACATGTTGGTATTACAGACTCAATCTGGGACATGTTGAAAATGTCAGTGAAGACACCTGCCAGTTGGTCAGCACATGCCCGGAGCACACGTCCTGGTAATCAGTCTGGCCCCGCAACCTTGTGTATGTTGACCTGTTTAACCTCTCTAGGGTATGCGTCCCACCTGGCCAACATCCAGTGAGATTGCAGAGCGCCAAATTCAAGTACAGAAATACTCATTATAAAAATTCAGAAAAGATACAACTATTTTACATAGGTTTAAAGATGAACTTCTTGTGAATCCAACCGATTTTAAAAATGCTTTACGGCGAAAGCATACCTTACAATTATTTGAGAACATAGCCCAGCAGACAAATCATTACAAACAGTAACCAGCCAAGTAGAAGAGTTACACAAGTCAGAAAAAGAGAAATAATTAATCACTTACCTTTGATGATCTTCATATGTTTGCACTCAGAAGATTTATTCAATAAATGTTCCTTTTGTTCGATAAAGTCTCTCTTTATATCCGAAAACCTCTGTTTTGTTAGCGCGTTTTCTTCAATAATCCACAGGCTCAAACACAGTCACAACCGGCAGACAAAAAAATCCAAATTGTATCCGTAAAGTTCATAGAAACATGTCAAACGATGTCTATATTCAATCCTCAGGTTGTTTTTAGCCTAAATAATCGATAATATTTCAACCTGACAATAACGTTGTCAATATAAAAGGTGAACAAGAAAGATTAACTTCTTGTGAAGAAAAGCTCTGTGACACGGCAGGGTCCACTCATTCAGACTGCTCTTACTCCCTCATTTTTCAGAATACAAGCCTGAAACAATTTCTAAAGACTGTTGACATCTAGTGGAAGGCACAGGAACTGCAATTTGAGTTCTAAGTCAATGGATACTGTAATGGCATTGAATAGAAAACGACAACAACAACAACAAAAATCCTACTTCCTGAATGGATCTTTCTCAGGTTTTCGCCTGCCAAATCAGTTCTGTTATACTCACAGACATTATTGTAACAGTTTTGGAAACTTTAGAGTGTTCTATCCAAATATGCTAATTATATGCATATCCTATCTTCTGGGCCTGAGTACAATTACAGTTTAATTTGGGCATGCTTTTCATCCAAAATTCCAAATGCTGCCCCCTAGAGAAGTTAAAGGTCTTACTCACATCGGCTATGGAGAGCGTGATCACACAGTCGTCCGGAACAGCTGATGCTCTCATGCATGCCTCAGTGTTGCTTGCCTCAAAGCAAGCATAGAAGTGATTTAGCTCGTCTGGTAGGCTCGTGTCACTGGGCAGCTCGTGGCTGTGCTTCCCTTTGTAATATGTAATAGTTTGCAAGCCCTGCCACATGAGACGAGCGTCGGAGCCAGTGTAGTATGATTCAATCTTAGTCCTGTATTGACGCTTTGTCTGTTTGATGGTTCATCGCAGGGCATTCTTGTAAGCTTCCGGGTTAGAGTCCCGCACCTTGAAAGCGGCAGCTCTACCCTTTAGCTCAGTGCGAATGTTGCCTGTAATCCATGGCTTCTTGTTGGGGTATGTACGTACAGTCACTGTGGGGACGACATCCTCGATGCACTTATTGATATAGCCAGTGACTGATGTGGTGTATTCCTCAATGCCATCGGAAGAATCCCTGAACATGTTCCAGTATGTGATAGCAAAACAGTCCTGTAGTTTAGCATCTGCTTCATCTGACCACTTTTTTATAGACCGAGTCATTGGTGCTTCCTGCTTTCAGTTTTGCTTGTAAGCGGGAATCAGGAGGATAGAGTTGTGGTCGGATCTGCTAAATGGAGGGTGAGGGAGAGCTTTGTACTCGTCTCTGTGTGTGGAGTACAGGTGATCTAGAATTGTTTTCCCTCTGGTTGCACATTTAACATGTTGATAGAAATTTGGTAGAACTGATTTAAAGTCTCCGGCCACTAGGAGCACCACCTCTGGGTGAGTGGTTTCCTGTTTGCTTATTTCCTTATACAGCTGACTGAGTGTGGTCTTAGTGCCAGCATCTGTCTGTGGTGGTAAATAAACAGCCACGAAAAGTATAGCTGAGAACTCTCAGAGTATTCCACTCTACCTCTCCCTCCATCTCTCTTCCTATGTCACTCTACCTCTCCCTCCATCTCTCTTCCCCTGTCACTCTATCTCTCCCTCCATCTCTCTTCCCCTGTTACTCTACATCTCCCTCATCTCTCTTCCTCTGTCACTCTACCTCTCCCTCCATCTCTCTTCCTCTGTCACTCTACCTCTCCCTCCATCTCTCTTCCCCTGTCACTCTACCTCTCCCTCCATCTCTCTTCCTCTGTCACTCTATCTCTCCCTCCATCTCTCTTCCCCTGTCACTCTATCTCTCCCTCCGTCTCTCTTCCTCTGTCACTCTACCTCTCCCTCCATCTCTCTTCCCCTGTCACTCTACCTCTCCCTCCATCTCTCTTCCTCTGTCACTCTACCTCTCCCTCATCTCTCTTCCTCTGTCACTCTACCTCTCCCTCCATCTCTCTTCCTCTGTCACTCTTGCTCTCCCTCCATCTCTCTTCCCCTGTCACTCTACCTCTCCCTCCATCTCTCTTCCTCTGTCACTCTATCTCTCCCTCCATCTCTCTTCCCCTGTCACTCTACCTCTCCCTCCATCTCTCTTCCTCTGTCACTCTACCTCTCCCTCCATCTCTCTTCCTCTGTCACTCTACCTCTCCCTCCATCTCTCTTCCCCTGTCACTCTACCTCTCCCTCCATCTATCTTCCCCTGTCACTCTATCTCTCCATCTCTCTTCCTCTGTCACTCTACCTCTCCCTCCATCTCTCTTCCCCTGTCACTCTACCTCTCCCTCCATCTCTCTTCCCCTGTCACTACCTCTCCCTCCATCTCTCTTCCTCTGTCACTCTACCTCTCCCTCCATTTCTCTTCCTCTGTCACTACCTCTCCCTCCATCTCTCTTCCTCTGTCACTCTATCTCTCCCTCCATCTCTCTTCCCCTGTCACTCTATCTCTCCCTCCATCTATCTTCCTCTGTCACTCTACCTCTCCCTCCATCTCTCTTCCTCTGTCACTACCTCTCCCTCCATCTCTCTTCCTCTGTCACTCTACCTCTCCCTCCATCTCTCTTCCCCTGTCACTCTACCTCTCCCTCCATCTCTCTTCCCCTGTCACTCTACCTCTCCCTCCATCTCTCTTCCTCTGTCACTCTACCTCTCCCTCCATCTCTCTTCCTCTGTCACTCTACCTCTCCCTCCATCTCTCTTCCTCTGTCACTACCTCTCCCTCCATCTCTCTTCCTCTGTCACTCTACCTCTCCCTCCATCTCTCTTCCCCTGTCACTCTATCTCTCCCTCCATCTCTCTTCCCCTGTCACTCTACCTCTCCCTCCATCTCTCTTCCCCTGTCACTCTACCTCTCCTCTATCTCTCCCTCCATCTCTCTTCCCCTGTCACTCTATCTCTCCCTCCATCTATCTTCCTCTGTCACTCTACCTCTCCCTCCATCTCTCTTCCTCTGTCACTACCTCTCCCTCCATCTCTCTTCCTCTGTCACTCTACCTCTCCCTCCATCTCTCTTCCCCTGTCACTCTACCTCTCCCTCCATCTCTCTTCCCCTGTCACTCTACCTCTCCCTCCATCTCTCTTCCTCTGTCACTCTACCTCTCCCTCCATCTCTCTTCCTCTGTCACTCTATCTCTCCCTCCATCTCTCTTCCTCTGTCACTACCTCTCCCTCCATCTCTCTTCCTCTGTCACTCTACCTCTCCCTCCATCTCTCTTCCCCTGTCACTCTATCTCTCCCTCCATCTCTCTTCCCCTGTCACTCTACCTCTCCCTCCATCTCTCTTCCCCTGTCACTCTACCTCTCCCTCCATCTCTCTTCCTCTGTCACTCTACCTCTC
Source organism: Oncorhynchus nerka (assembly GCF_034236695.1). Lineage (NCBI taxonomy): Eukaryota > Metazoa > Chordata > Actinopteri > Salmoniformes > Salmonidae > Oncorhynchus > Oncorhynchus nerka. Next base: position 71,087,933 of record NC_088398.1, on the reverse strand, counting down.
CCTCCATCTCTCTTCCTCTGTCACTCTACCTCTCCCTCCATCTCTCTTCCTCTGTCACTCTACCTCTCCCTCCATCTCTCTTCCTCTGTCACTCTACCTCTCCCTCCATCTCTCTTCCCCTGTCACTCTATCTCTCCCTCCATCTCTCTTCCTCTGTCACTCTACCTCTCCCTCCATCTCTCTTCCTCTGTCACTCTACCTCTCCCTCCATCTCTCTTCCTCTGTCACTCTACCTCTCCCTCCATCTCTCTTCCCCTGTCACTCTACCTCTCCCTCCATCTCTCTTCCTCTGTCACTCTACCTCTCCCTCCATCTCTCTTCCTCTGTCACTCTATCTCTCCCTCCATCTCTCTTCCTCTGTCACTCTACCTCTCCCTCCATCTCTCTTCCTCTGTCACTACCTCTCCCTCCATCTCTCTTCCTCTGTCACTCTACCTCTCCCTCCATCTATCTTCCCCTGTCACTCTATCTCTCCATCTCTCTTCCTCTGTCACTCTACCTCTCCCTCCATCTCTCTTCCCCTGTCACTCTACCTCTCCCTCCATCTCTCTTCCCCTGTCACTACCTCTCCCTCCATCTCTCTTCCTCTGTCACTCTACCTCTCCCTCCATCTCTCTTCCCCTGTCACTCTACCTCTCCCTCCATCTATCTTCCCCTGTCACTCTATCTCTCCATCTCTCTTCCTCTGTCACTCTACCTCTCCCTCCATCTCTCTTCCCCTGTCACTCTACCTCTCCCTCCATCTCTCTTCCCTGTCACTACCTCTCCCTCCATCTCTCTTCCTCTGTCACTCTACCTCTCCCTCCATCTCTCTTCCTCTGTCACTACCTCTCCCTCCATCTCTCTTCCTCTGTCACTCTATCTCTCCTCCATCTCTCTTCCCCTGTCACTCTATCTCTCCTCCATCTATCTTCCTCTGTCACTCTACCTCTCCCTCCATCTCTCTTCCTCTGTCACTACCTCTCCCTCCATCTCTCTTCCTCTGTCACTCTACCTCTCCCTCCATCTCTTCCCCTGTCACTCTACCTCTCCCTCCATCTCTCTTCCCCTGTCACTCTACCTCTCCCTCCATCTCTCTTCCTCTGTCCTCTACCTCTCCCTCCATCTCTCTTCCTCTGTCACTCTACCTCTCCTCCATCTCTCTTCCTCTGTCACTCTACCTCTCCCTCCATCTCTCTTCCTCTGTCACTACCTCTCCCTCCATCTCTCTTCCTCTGTCACTCTATCTCTCCCTCCATCTCTCTTCCCCTGTCACTCTATCTCTCCCTCCATCTATCTTCCTCTGTCACTCTACCTCTCCCTCCATCTCTCTTCCTCTGTCACTACCTCTCCCTCCATCTCTCTTCCTCTGTCACTCTACCTCTCCCTCCATCTCTCTTCCCCTGTCACTCTACCTCTCCCTCCATCTCTCTTCCCCTGTCACTCTACCTCTCCCTCCATCTCTCTTCCTCTGTCACTCTACCTCTCCCTCCATCTCTCTTCCTCTGTCACTCTACCTCTCCCTCCATCTCTCTTCCTCTGTCACTCTACCTCTCCCTCCATCTCTCTTCCTCTGTCACTACCTCTCCCTCCATCTCTCTTCCTCTGTCACTCTACCTCTCCCTCCATCTCTCTTCCCCTGTCCTCTATCTCTCCCTCCATCTCTCTTCCCTGTCACTCTACCTCTCCCTCCATCTCTCTTCCCTGTCCTCTACCTCTCCCTCCATCTCTCTTCCTCTGTCACTCTACCTCTCCCTCCATCTCTCTTCCTCTGTCACTCTACCTCTCCCTCCATCTCTCTTCCTCTGTCACTCTACCTCTCCCTCCATCTCTCTTCCTCTGTCACTCTACCTCTCCCTCCATCTCTCTTCCCCTGTCACTCTATCTCTCCCTCCATCTCTCTTCCTCTGTCACTCTACCTCTCCCTCCATCTCTCTTCCTCTGTCACTCTACCTCTCCCTCCATCTCTCTTCCTCTGTCACTCTACCTCTCCCTCCATCTCTCTTCCTCTGTCACTCTACCTCTCCCTCCATCTCTCTTCCTCTGTCACTCTACCTCTCCCTCCATCTCTCTTCCTCTGTCACTCTACCTCTCCCTCCATCTCTCTTCCTCTGTCCTCTACCTCTCCCTCCATCTCTCTTCCCTGTCACTCTATCTCTCCCTCCATCTCTCTTCCTCTGTCCTCTACCTCTCCCTCCATCTCTCTTCCTCTGTCACTCTACCTCTCCCTCCATCTCTCTTCCTCTGTCCTCTACCTCTCCCTCCATCTCTCTTCCCTGTCACTCTACCTCTCCCTCATCTCTCTTCCTCTGTCACTCTACCTCTCCCTCCATCTCTCTTCCCTGTCCTCTATCTCTCCCTCCATCTCTCTTCCTCTGTCACTCTACCTCTCCCTCCATCTCTCTTCCTCTGTCACTCTACCTCTCCCTCCATCTCTCTTCCTCTGTCACTCTACCTCTCCCTCCATCTCTCTTCCTCCTGTCTCTCTACTCCTCTCCCTCCATCTCTCTTCCTCTGTCACTCTACCTCTCCCTCCATCTCTCTTCCCCTGTCACTCTACCTCTCCTCCATCTCTCTTCCTCTGTCCTCTACCTCTCCCTCCATCTCTCTTCCTCTGTCATCTCTCTTCCTCTCACTCTCTCCCTCCATCTCTCTTCCTCTGTCCTCTACCTCTCCCTCCATCTCTCTTCCTCTGTCCTCCTACCTCTCCCTCCATCTCTCTTCCTCTGTCACTCTACCTCTCCCTCCATCTCTCTTCCCCTGTCACTCTACCTCTCCCTCCATCTCTCTTCCCCTGTCACTCTACCTCTCCCTCCATCTCTCTTCCTCTGTCACTCTACCTCTCCCTCCATCTCTCTTCCTCTGTCACTCTACCTCTCCCTCCATCTCTCTTCCTCTGTCCTCTACCTCTCCCTCCATCTCTCTTCCTCTGTCACTCTACCTCTCCCTCCATCTCTCTTCCTCTGTCACTCTACCTCTCCCTCCATCTCTCTTCCCCTGTCACTCTCCCTCTCCCTCCATCTCTCTTCCTCTGTCCTCTACCTCTCCCTCCATCTCTCTTCCTCTGTCACTCTACCTCTCCCTCCATCTCTCTTCCTCTGTCACTCTACCTCTCCTCCATCTCTCTTCCTCTGTCACTCTACCTCTCCCTCCATCTCTCTTCCTCTGTCACTCTACCTCTCCCTCCATCTCTCTTCCTCTGTCACTCTACCTCTCCCTCCATCTCTCTTCCTCTGTCACTCTACCTCTCCCTCCATCTCTCTTCCCTGTCACTCTACCTCTCCCTCCATCTCTCTTCCTCTGTCCTCTACCTCTCCCTCCATCTCTCTTCCTCTGTCTCTACCTCTCCCTCCATCTCTCTTCCTCTGTCACTCTACCTCTCCCTCCATCTCTCTTCCTCTGTCTCTACCTCTCCCTCCATCTCTCTTCCTCTGTCACTCTACCTCTCCCTCCATCTCTCTTCCTCTGTCCTCTACCTCTCCCTCCATCTCTCTTCCTCTGTCACTCTACCTCTCCCTCCATCTCTCTTCCTCTGTCCTCTACCTCTCCCTCCATCTCTCTTCCTCTGTCACTCTACCTCTCCCTCCATCTCTCTTCCTCTGTCCTCTACCTCTCCCTCCATCTCTCTTCCTCTGTCACTCTCCCTCCATCTCTTCCTCTGTCACTCTACCTCTCCTCCATCTCTCTTCCCCTCTGTCACTCTACCTCTCCCTCCATCTCTCTTCCTCTGTCACTCTACCTCTCCCTCCATCTCTCTTCCTCTGTCCTCTACCTCTCCCTCCATCTCTCTTCCTCTGTCACTCTACCTCTCCCTCCATCTCTCTTCCTCTTCCTCTACCTCTCCTCCTCTCTCTTCCTCTGTCCTCTACCTCTCCCTCCATCTCTCTTCCTCTGTCCTCTATCTCTCCCTCCATCTCTCTTCCTCTGTCACTCTACATCTCTCTCTGTCACTCCTCTCCCTCCATCTCTCTTCCTCTGTCACTCTACCTCTCCCTCCATCTCTCTTCCTCTGTCACTACCTCTCCCTCCATCTCTCTTCCTCTGTCACTCTACCTCTCCCTCCATCTCTCTTCCATCTCTGTCCTGTCTACCTCTCCCTCCATCTCTCTTCCTCTGTCACTCTACCTCTCCCTCCATCTCTCTTCCTCTGTCACTCTACCTCTCCCTCCATCTCTCTTCCTCTGTCACTCTACCTCTCCCTCCATCTCTCTTCCTCTGTCACTCTACCTCTCCCTCCATCTCTCTTCCTCTGTCACTCTCCCTCCATCTCTCTTCCTCTGTCACTCTCTCTCCCTCCATCTCTCTTCCTCTGTCACTCTACCTCTCCCTCCATCTCTCTTCCTCTGTCACTCTACCTCTCCCTCCATCTCTCTTCCTCTGTCACTCTACCTCTCCCTCCATCTCTCTTCCTCTGTCACTCTACCTCTCCCTCCATCTCTCTTCCTCTGTCCTCTACCTCTCCCTCCATCTCTCTTCCTCTGTCACTCTACCTCTCCCTCCATCTCTCTTCCCTGTCACTCTATCTCTCCCTCCATCTCTCTTCCTCTGTCCTCTACCTCTCCCTCCATCTCTCTTCCTCTGTCACTCTACCTCTCCCTCCATCTCTCTTCCTCTGTCACTCTACCTCTCCCTCCATCTCTCTTCCTCTGTCCTCTACCTCTCCCTCCATCTCTCTTCCTCTGTCACTACCTCTCTCTTCCTCTGTCACTCTACCTCCCCTCCATCTCTCCTCTGTCCTCTACCTCTCCCTCCATCTCTCTTCCTCTGTCACTCTACCTCTCCCTCCATCTCTCTTCCTCTGTCACTCTACCTCTCCCTCCATCTCTCTTCCTCTGTCACTCTATCTCTCCCTCCATCTCTCTTCCTCTGTCACTCTACCTCTCCCTCCATCTCTCTTCCTCACTCCCTCCATCTCTCTTCCTCTGTCTCTACCTCTCCCTCCATCTCTCTTCCTCTGTCACTCTACCTCTCCCTCCATCTCTCTTCCTCTGTCACTCTACCTCTCCCTCCATCTCTCTTCCTCTGTCCTCTACCTCTCCCTCCATCTCTCTTCCTCTGTCCTCTACATCTCCTCCATCTCTCTTCCTCTGTCACTCTACCTCTCCCTCCATCTCTCTTCCTCTGTCCTCTACCTCTCCCTCCATCTCTCTTCCTCTGTCACTCTACCTCTCCCTCCATCTCTCTTCCTCTGTCACTCTACCTCTCCCTCCATCTCTCTTCCTCTGTCCTCTACCTCTCCCTCCATCTCTCTTCCTCTGTCACTCTACCTCTCCCTCCATCTCTCTTCCTCTGTCACTCTACCTCTCCCTCCATCTCTCTTCCTCTGTCCTCTACCTCTCCCTCCATCTCTCTTCCTCTGTCACTCTCTCTCCCTCCATCTCTCTTCCTCTGTCACTCTACCTCTCCCTCCATCTCTCTTCCTCTCCTGTCTTCCTCTCCTCCATCTTCCTCTCCCTCCATCTCTCTTCCTCTGTCACTCTACCTCTCCCTCCATCTCTCTTCCTCTGTCCTCTACCTCTCCCTCCATCTCTCTTCCTCTGTCACTCTACCTCTCCCTCCATCTCTCTTCCTCTGTCACTCTACCTCTCCCTCCATCTCTCTTCCTCTGTCACTCTACCTCTCCCTCCATCTCTCTTCCTCTGTCACTCTACCTCTCCCTCCATCTCTCTTCCTCTGTCACTCTACCTCTCCCTCCATCTCTCTTCCTCTGTCCCTCTCTCTCCCTCCATCTCTTCCTCTGTCACTCTACCTCTCCCTCCATCTCTCTTCCTCTGTCCTCTACCTCTCCCTCCATCTCTCTTCCTCTGTCACTCTACCTCTCTCCCTCCATCTCTCTTCCTCTGTCACTCTACCTCTCCCTCCATCTCTCTTCCTCTGTCACTCTACCTCTCCCTCCATCTCTCTTCCTCTGTCACTCTACCTCTCCCTCCATCTCTCTTCCTCTGTCACTCTACCTCTCCCTCCATCTCTCTTCCTCTGTCACTCTACCTCTCCCTCCATCTCTCTTCCTCTGTCACTCTACCTCTCCCTCCATCTCTCTTCCTCTGTCACTCTACCTCTCCCTCCATCTCTCTTCCTCTGTCACTCTACCTCTCCCTCCATCTCTCTTCCTCTGTCACTCTACCTCTCCCTCCATCTCTCTTCCTCTGTCACTCTACCTCTCCCTCCATCTCTCTTCCTCACTGTACCTCTCCATCCTCTCCCTCCATCTCTCTTCCTCTGTCCTCTACCTCTCCCTCCATCTCTCTTCCTCTGTCACTCTACCTCTCCCTCCATCTCTCTTCCTCTGTCACTCTACCTCTCCCTCCATCTCTCTTCCTCTGTCACTCTACCTCTCCCTCCATCTCTCTTCCTCTGTCACTCTATCTCTCCCTCCATCTCTCTTCCTCTGTCACTCTACCTCTCCCTCCATCTCTCTTCCTCTCACTCTACCTCTCCCTCCATCTCTCTTCCTCTGTCCTCTACCTCTCCCTCCATCTCTCTTCCTCTGTCACTCTACCTCTCTCCCTCCATCTCTCTTCCTCTGTCACTCTACCTCTCCCTCCATCTCTCTTCCTCTGTCCTCTCCTCTCCCTCCATCTCTCTTCCTCTGTCCTCTATCCTCTCCCCCTCCATCTCTCTTCCTCTGTCACTCTACCTCTCCCTCCATCTCTCTTCCTCTGTCACTCTATCTCTCCCTCCATCTCTCTTCCTCTGTCACTCTACCTCTCCCTCCATCTCTCTTCCTCTGTCCTCTACCTCTCCCTCCATCTCTCTTCCTCTGTCACTCTACCTCTCCCTCCATCTCTCTTCCTCTGTCACTACCTCTCCCTCCATCTCTCTTCCTCTGTCACTCTACCTCTCCCTCCATCTCTCTTCCTCTGTCACTCTACCTCTCCCTCCATCTCTCTTCCTCTGTCCTCTACCTCTCCCTCCATCTCTCTTCCTCTGTCACTCTACCTCTCCCTCCATCTCTCTTCCTCTGTCACTCTACCTCTCCCTCCATCTCTCTTCCTCTGTCACTCTACCTCTCCCTCCATCTCTCTTCCTCTGTCACTCTACCTCTCCCTCCATCTCTCTTCCTCTGTCCTCTACCTCTCCCTCCATCTCTCTTCCTCTGTCACTCTACCTCTCCCTCCATCTCTCTTCCTCTGTCCTCTACCTCTCCCTCCATCTCTCTTCCTCTGTCACTCTACCTCTCCCTCCATCTCTCTTCCTCTGTCACTCTACCTCTCCCTCCATCTCTCTTCCTCTGTCACTCTACCTCTCCCTCCATCTCTCTTCCTCTGTCACTCTACCTCTCCCTCCATCTCTCTTCCTCTGTCACTCTATCTCTCCCTCCATCTCTCTTCCTCTGTCACTCTACCTCTCCCTCCATCTCTCTTCTCTGTCCTCTACCTCTCCCTCCATCTCTCTTCCTCTGTCACTCTACCTCTCCCTCCATCTCTCTTCCTCTGTCACTCTACCTCTCCCTCCATCTCTCTTCCTCTGTCACTCTACCTCTCCCTCCATCTCTCTTCCTCTGTCACTCTACCTCTCCCTCCATCTCTCTTCCTCTGTCCTCTATCTCTCCCTCCATCTCTCTTCCTCTCTGTCTACCTCTCCTCCATCTCTCTTCCTCCCTACCTCCCTCCATCTCTCTTCCTCTGTCACTCTACCTCTCCCTCCATCTCTCTTCCTCTGTCACTCTACCTCTCCCTCCATCTCTCTTCCTCTGTCACTCTACCTCTCCCTCCATCTCTCTTCCTCTGTCTCTACCTCTCCCTCCATCTCTCTTCCTCTGTCCTCTACCTCTCCCTCCATCTCTCTTCCTCTGTCACTCTACCTCTCCCTCCATCTCTCTTCCTCTGTCACTCTACCTCTCCCTCCATCTCTCTTCCTCTGTCACTCTACCTCTCCCTCCATCTCTCTTCCTCTGTCACTCTACCTCTCCCTCCATCTCTCTTCCTCTGTCACTCTACCTCTCCCTCCATCTCTCTTCCTCTGTCACTCTACCTCTCCCTCCATCTCTCTTCTCTCCTGTCACTCCTACTCTCTCCCTCCATCTCTCTTCCTCTGTCACTCTACCTCTCCCTCCATCTCTCTTCCTCTGTCCTCTACCTCTCCCTCCATCTCTCTTCCTCTGTCACTCTACCTCTCCCTCCATCTCTCTTCCTCTGTCACTCTACCTCTCCCTCCATCTCTCTTCCTCTGTCACTCTATCTCTCCCTCCATCTCTCTTCCTCTGTCACTCTACCTCTCCCTCCATCTCTCTTCCTCTGTCACTCTACCTCTCCCTCCATCTCTCTTCCTCTGTCACTCTACCTCTCCCTCCATCTCTCTTCCTCTGTCACTCTACCTCTCCCTCCATCTCTCTTCCTCTGTCACTACCTCTCCCTCCATCTCTCTTCCTCTGTCACTCTACCTCTCCCTCCATCTCTCTTCCTCTGTCACTCTACCTCTCCCTCCATCTCTCTTCCTCTGTCACTCTACCTCTCCCTCCATCTCTCTTCCTCTGTCACTCTATCTCTCCCTCCATCTCTCTTCCTCTGTCACTCTATCTCTCCCTCCATCTCTCTTCCTCTGTCACTCTACCTCTCCCTCCATCTCTCTTCCTCTGTCACTCTACCTCTCCCTCCATCTCTCTTCCTCTGTCACTCTACCTCTCCCTCCATCTCTCTTCCTCTGTCACTCTACCTCTCCCTCCATCTCTCTTCCTCTGTCACTCTACCTCTCCCTCCATCTCTCTTCCTCTGTCACTCTACCTCTCCCTCCATCTCTCTTCCTCTGTCACTCTACCTCTCCCTCCATCTCTCTTCCTCTGTCACTCTACCTCTCCCTCCATCTCTCTTCCTCTGTCACTCTACCTCTCCCTCCATCTCTCTCTTCCTCTGTCCTCTACCTCTCCCTCCATCTCTCTTCCTCTGTCACTCTACTCTCTCCCTCCATCTCTCTTCCTCTGTCACTCTACCTCTCCCTCCATCTCTCTTCCTCTGTCACTCTATCTCTCCTCCATCTCTCTTCCTCTGTCACTCTACCTCTCCCTCCATCTCTCTTCCTCTGTCCTACCTCTCCCTCCATCTCTCTTCCTCTGTCCTACCTCTCCCTCCATCTCTCTTCCTCTGTCACTCTACCTCTCCCTCCATCTCTCTTCCTCTGTCCTCTCCCTCCACCTCTCCCTCCATCTCTCTTCCTCTGTCACTCTACCTCTCCCTCCATCTCTCTTCCTCTGTCCTCCTACCTCTCCCTCCATCTCTCTTCCTCTGTCACTCTACCTCTCCCTCCATCTCTCTTCCTCTCTCTATCTCTCCCTCCATCTCTCTTCCTCTGTCACTCTACCTCTCCCTCCATCTCTCTTCCTCTGTCACTCTACCTCTCCCTCCATCTCTCTTCCTCTGTCACTCTACCTCTCCCTCCATCTCTCTTCCTCTGTCACTCTACCTCTCCCTCCATCTCTCTTCCTCTGTCTCTCTCCATCCTCTCCCTCCTCTCTCCCTCCTCTCTTCCTCTGTCCTCTACCTCTCCCTCCATCTCTCTTCCTCTGTCACTCTACCTCTCCCTCCATCTCTCTCTTCCTCTGTCACTCTACCTCTCCTCCATCTCTCTTCCTCTGTCACTCTACCTCTCCCTCCATCTCTCTTCCTCTGTCCTCATCTCTTCCTCCATCTCTTCCCTCCATCTCTCTTCCCTCTGTCCTCTACCTCTCCCTCCATCTCTCTTCCTCTGTCACTCTACCTCTCCCTCCATCTCTCTTCCTCTGTCACTCTACCTCTCCCTCCATCTCTCTTCCTCTGTCCTCTCCCTCCCTCTCTTCCTCCATCTCTCTTCCTCTCTTCCTCTGTCACTCTACCTCTCCCTCCATCTCTCTTCCTCTGTCACTCTACCTCTCCCTCCATCTCTCTTCCTCTGTCACTCTACCTCTCCCTCCATCTCTCTTCCTCTGTCACTCTACCTCTCCTCCTCTCTTCCTCTGTCACTCTATCTCCTCCTTCTTCCTCTGTCACTCTACCTCTCCCTCCATCTCTTCTGTCCTCTACCTCTCCCTCCATCTCTCTTCCTCTGTCACTCTACCTCTCCCTCCATCTCTCTTCCTCTGTCCTCTACCTCTCCCTCCATCTCTCTTCCTCTGTCACTCTACCTCTCCCTCCATCTCTCTTCCTCTGTCACTCTACCTCTCCCTCCATCTCTCTTCCTCTGTCACTCTATCTCTCCCTCATCTCTCTTCCTCTGTCACTCTACCTCTCCCTCCATCTCTCTTCCTCTGTCACTCTACCTCTCCCTCCATCTCTCTTCCTCTGTCACTACCTCTCCCTCCATCTCTCTTCCTCTGTCACTCTACCTCTCCCTCCATCTCTCTTCCTCTGTCACTCTACCTCTCCCTCCATCTCTCTTCCTCTGTCACTCTACCTCTCCCTCCATCTCTCTTCCTCTGTCACTCTACCTCTCCCTCCATCTCTCTTCCTCTGTCACTCTACCTCTCCCTCCATCTCTCTTCCTCTGTCACTCTACCTCTCCCTCCATCTCTCTTCCTCTGTCACTCTACCTCTCCCTCCATCTCTCTTCCTCTGTCACTCTACCTCTCCCTCCATCTCTCTTCCTCTGTCACTCTACCTCTCCCTCCATCTCTCTTCCTCTGTCCTCTCTCTCCCTCCATCTCTCTTCCTCTGTCCTCTATCTCTCCCTCCATCTCTCTTCCTCTGTCACTCTACCTCTCCCTCCATCTCTCTTCCTCTGTCACTCTACCTCTCCCTCCATCTCTCTTCCTCTGTCACTCTACCTCTCCCTCCATCTCTCTTCCTCTGTCACTCTACCTCTCCCTCCATCTCTCTTCCTCTGTCACTCTACCTCTCCCTCCATCTCTCTTCCTCTGTCACTCTACCTCTCCCTCCATCTCTCTTCCTCTGTCTCTGTCACTCTACCTCTCCCTCCATCTCTCTTCCTCTGTCACTCTATCTCTCCCTCCATCTCTCTTCCTCTGTCACTCTACCTCTCCCTCCATCTCTCTTCCTCTGTCACTCTACCTCTCCCTCCATCTCTCTTCCTCTGTCACTACCTCTCCCTCCATCTCTCTTCCTCTGTCACTCTACCTCTCCCTCCATCTCTCTTCCTCTGTCACTACCTCTCCCTCCATCTCTCTTCCTCTGTCACTCTACCTCTCCCTCCATCTCTCTTCCTCTGTCACTCTACCTCTCCCTCCATCTCTCTTCCTCTGTCACTCTACCTCTCCCTCCATCTCTCTTCCTCTGTCACTCTACCTCTCCCTCCATCTCTCTTCCTCTGTCACTCTACCTCTCCCTCCATCTCTCTTCCTCTGTCACTCTACCTCTCCCTCCATCTCTCTTCCTCTGTCCTCTCTACCTCTCCCTCCATCTCTCTTCCCCTGTCACTCTACCTCTCCCTCCATCTCTCTTCCCCTGTCCTCTACCTCTCCTCCATCTCTCTTCCTCTGTCCTCTACCTCTCCCTCCATCTCTCTTCCTCTGTCCTCTATCCTCTCCCTCCATCTCTCTTCCTCTGTCACTCTACCTCTCCCTCCATCTCTCTTCCTCTGTCACTCTACCTCTCCCTCCATCTCTCTTCCTCTGTCACTCTACCTCTCCCTCCATCTCTCTTCCTCTGTCCTCTCTACCTCTCCCTCCATCTCTCTTCCTCTGTCCTCTACCTCTCCCTCCATCTCTCTTCCTCTGTCACTCTACCTCTCCCTCCATCTCTCTTCCTCTGTTCTCTCCCCTCCCTCCATCTCTCTTCCTCTGTCACTCTATCTCTCCCTCCATCTCTCTTCCTCTGTCCACTCTACCTCTCCCTCCATCTCTCTTCCTCTGTCACTACCTCTCCCTCCATCTCTCTTCCTCTGTCACTACCTCTCCCTCCATCTCTCTTCCTCTGTCACTCTACCTCTCCCTCCATCTCTCTTCCTCTGTCACTCTACCTCTCCCTCCATCTCTCTTCCTCTGTCACTCTACCTCTCCCTCCATCTCTCTTCCTCTGTCCTCTACCTCTCCCTCCATCTCTCTTCCTCTGTCACTCTACCTCTCCCTCCATCTCTCTTCCTCTGTCACTCTACTCTCTCCTCCATCTCTCTTCCTCTGTCACTCTACCTCTCCCTCCATCTCTCTTCCTCTGTCCTCTACCTCTCCCTCCATCTCTCTTCCTCTGTCACTCTACCTCTCCCTCCATCTCTCTTCCTCTGTCACTCTACCTCTCCCTCCATCTCTCTTCCTCTGTCACTACCTCTCCTCCATCTCTCTTCCTCTGTCACTCTACCTCTCCCTCCATCTCTCTTCCTCTGTCACTCTACCTCTCCCTCCATCTCTCTTCCTCTGTCACTCTACCTCTCCCTCCATCTCTCCCTCCATCTCTCTTCCTCTGTCACTCTACCTCTCCCTCCATCTCTCTTCCTCTGTCTACTCTCCCTCCATCTCTCCTCCACTCTCTCTCTTCCTCTGTCACTCCCTATCTCTCTCCCTCCATCTCTCTTCCTCTGTCACTCTACCTCTCCCTCCATCTCTCTTCCTCTGTCACTCTACCTCTCCCTCCATCTCTCTTCCTCTGTCCTCTACCTCTCCCTCCATCTCTCTTCCTCTGTCACTCTACCTCTCCCTCCATCTCTCTTCCTCTGTCACTCTACCTCTCCCTCCATCTCTCTTCCTCCTGTCCTCTACCTCTCCCTCCATCTCTCTTCCTCTGTCACTCTACCTCTCCCTCCATCTCTCTTCCTCTGTCACTCTATCTCTCCCTCCATCTCTCTTCCTCTGTCACTCTATCTCTCCCTCCATCTCTCTTCCTCTGTCACTCTACCTCTCCCTCCATCTCTCTTCCTCTGTCACTCTACCTCTCCCTCCATCTCTCTTCCTCTGTCACTACCTCTCCCTCCATCTCTCTTCCTCTGTCACTCTACCTCTCCCTCCATCTCTCTTCCTCTGTCACCTCTCCCTCCATCTCTCTTCCTCTGTCACTCCCTCCATCTCTCTTCCTCTGTCACTCTACCTCTCCCTCCATCTCTCTTCCTCTGTCACTCTACTCTCCCTCCATCTCTCTTCCTCTGTCACTACCTCTCCCTCCATCTCTCTTCCTCTGTCACTACCTCTCCCTCCATCTCTCTTCTCTGTCACTCTACCTCTCCCTCCATCTCTCTTCCTCTGTCACTACCTCTCCCTCCATCTCTCTTCCTCTGTCACTTCTCTCTCCATCTCTCCCCTGTCACTCTCTCCCTCCATCTCTCTTCCTCTGTCACTACCCTCTCCCTCCATCTCTTCTCTCTTCCTCTGTCCATCTATCTTCCTCTGTCTACCCTCCATCTCTCTTCCTCTGTCCTCTATCTCTCCCTCCATCTCTCTCTTCCTACCTCTCCCTCCATCTCTCTGTCACTCCATCTCCTCTCTTCCTCTGTCACTCTACCTCTCCCTCCATCTCTCTTCCTCTGTCCTCTATCTCTCCCTCCATCTCTCTTCCTCTGTCACTCTACCTCTCCCTCCATCTCTCTTCCTCTGTCACTCTACCTCTCCCTCCATCTCTCTTCCTCTGTCACTCTACCTCTCCCTCCATCTCTCTTCCTCTGTCACTCTACCTCTCCCTCCATCTCTCCTCTTCCCCTGTCCTCCATCTCTCTCCCTCCATCTCTCTTCCTCTGTCACTCTACCTCTCCCTCCATCTCTCTTCCTCTGTCACTCTACTCTCCCTCCATCTCTCTTCCTCTGTCACTCTACCTCTCCCTCCATCTCTCTTCCTCTGTCACTCTACCTCTCCCTCCATCTCTCTTCCTCTGTCACTCTACCTCTCCCTCCATCTCTCTTCCTCTGTCACTCTACCTCTCCCTCCATCTCTCTTCCTCTACCTCTCCCTCCATCTCTCTTCCCTCCACCTCTCCTCATCTCTCTTCCTCTGTCACTCTACCTCTCCCTCCATCTCTCTTCCCTCTGTCACTCTACCTCTCCCTCCATCTCTCTTCCTCTGTCACTCTACCTCTCCCTCCATCTCTCTTCCTCTGTCACTCTACCTCTCCCTCCATCTCTCTTCCTCTGTCACTCTACCTCTCCCTCCATCTCTCTTCCCCTGTCACTCTACCTCTCCCTCCATCTCTCTTCCCCTGTCACTACCTCTCCCTCCATCTCTCTTCCTCTGTCACTCTACCTCTCCCTCCATCTCTCTTCCTCTGTCACTCTACCTCTCCCTCCATCTCTCTTCCTCTGTCACTCTACCTCTCTCCCCTCTTCCACTCTCTCCCTCCTTCTCTTCTCTGTCACTCTACCTCTCCCTCCATCTCTCTTCCTCTGTCACTCTACCTCTCCCTCCATCTCTCTTCCTCTGTCACTCTACCTCTCCCTCCATCTCTCTTCCTCTGTCACTCTACCTCTCCCTCCATCCATCTCTCTTCCTCTGTCACTCTACCTCTCCCTCCATCTCTCTTCCTCTGTCACTCTACCTCTCCCTCCTCTCCCTCCATCTCTCTTCCTCTGTCACTCTACCTCTCCCTCCATCTCTCTTCCTCTGTCACTCTCCCTCCATCTCTCTTCCCTCCATCCTCTCTTCCTCTGTCACTCTACCTCTCCCTCCATCTCTCTTCCTCTGTCACTCTACCTCTCCCTCCATCTCTCTTCCTCTGTCACTCTACCTCTCCCTCCATCTCTCTTCCTCTGTCACTCTACCTCTCCCTCCATCTCTCTTCCTCTGTCACTCTACCTCTCCTCCATCTCTCTTCCCCTGTCACTCTACCTCTCCCTCCATCTCTCTTCCTCTGTCACTCTACCTCTCCCTCCATCTCTCTTCCCCTGTCACTCTACCTCTCCCTCCATCTCTTCCTCTGTCACTCTACCTCTCCCTCCATCTCTCTTCCTCTGTCACTCTACCTCTCCCTCCATCTCTCTTCCTCTGTCACTCTACCTCTCCCTCCATCTCTCTCTTCCTCTGTCACTCTACCTCTCCCTCCATCTCTCTTCCTCTGTCACTCACCTCTCTACCTCTCCCTCCATCTCTCTTCCTCTGTCACTACCTCTCCCTCCATCTCTCTTCCTCTGTCACTCTACCTCTCCCTCCATCTCTCTTCCTCTGTCACTCTACCTCTCCCTCCATCTCTCTTCCTCTGTCACTCTACCTCTCCCTCCATCTCTCTTCCTCTGTCACTCTACCTCTCCCTCCATCTCTCTTCCTCTGTCACTCTACCTCTCCCTCCATCTCTCTTCCTCTGTCACTCTACCTCTCCCTCCATCTCTCTTCCTCTGTCACTCTACCTCTCCCTCCATCTCTCTTCCTCTGTCACTCTCTCTCCCTCCATCTCTTCCCTGTCACTCTATCTCTCCCTCCATCTCTCTTCCTCTGTCACTACCTCTCCCTCCATCTCTCTTCCTCTGTCCTCTACCTCTCCCTCCATCTCTCTTCCTCTGTCACTCTACCTCTCCCTCCATCTCTCTTCCTCTGTCACTCTACCTCTCCCTCCATCTCTCTTCCTCTGTCACTCTACCTCTCCCTCCATCTCTCTTCCTCTGTCACTCTACCTCTCCCTCCATCTCTCTTCCTCTGTCACTCTACCTCTCCCTCCATCTCTCTTCCCTGTCACTCTACCTCTCCCTCCATCTCTCTTCCTCTGTCACTCTACCTCTCCCTCCATCTCTCTTCCTCTGTCACTCTACCTCTCCCTCCATCTCTCTTCCCCTGTCACTCTACCTCTCCCTCCATCTCTCTTCCTCTGTCACTCTACCTCTCCCTCCATCTCTCTTCCCCTGTCACTCTACCTCTCCCTCCATCTCTCTTCCTCTGTCACTCTACCTCTCCCTCCATCTCTCTTCCTCTGTCACTCTAGCTCTCCCTCCATCTCGCTTCCTCTGTCACTCTACCTCTCCCTCATCTCTCTTCCTCTGTCACTCTACCTCTCCCTCCATCTCTCTTCCCCTGTCACTCTATCTCTCCCTCCATCTCTCTTCCTCTGTCACTACCTCTCCCTCCATCTCTCTTCCTCTGTCACTCTACCTCTCCCTCCATCTCTCTTCCCCTGTCACTCTACCTCTCCCTCCATCTCTCTTCCTCTGTCACTCTACCTCTCCCTCCATCTCTCTTCCCCTGTCACTACCTCTCCCTCCATCTCTCTTCCCCTGTCACTCTACCTCTCCCTCCATCTCTCTTCCTCTGTCACTCTACCTCTCCCTCCATCTCTCTTCCTCTGTCACTCTACCTCTCCCTCCATCTCTCTTCCTCTGTCACTCTACCTCTCCCTCCATCTCTCTTCCTCTGTTACTCTACCTCTCCCTCCATCTCTCTTCCTCTGTCACTCTACCTCTCCCTCCATCTCTCTTCCTCTGTCACTCTACCTCTCCCTCCATCTCTCTTCCTCTGTCACTACCCCTCCCTCCATCTCTCTTCCTCTGTCACTCTACCTCTCCCTCCATCTCTCTTCCCCTGTCACTCTATCTCTCCCTCCATCTCTCTTCCTCTGTCACTCTACCTCTCCCTCCATCTCTCTTCCTCTGTCTTTACCTCTCCCTCCATCTCTCTTCCTCTGTCACTCTACCTCTCCCTCCATCTCTCTTCCCCTGTCACTACCTCTCCCTCCATCTCTCTTCCTCTGTCACTCTACCTCTCCCTCCATCTCTCTTCCCCTGTCACTCTACCTCTCCCTCCATCTCTCTTCCCCTGTCACTCTACCTCTCCCTCCATCTCTCTTCCCCTGTCACTCTACCTCTCCCTCCATCTCTCTTCCTCTGTCACTCTACCTCTCCCTCCATCTCTTCCTCTGTCACTCTACCTCTCCCTCCATCTCTCTTCCTCTGTCACTCTACCTCTCCCTCCATCTCTCTTCCTCTGTCACTACCTCTCTCCTCCATCGCTCTTCCTCTGTCACTCTACCTCTCCCTCCATCTCTTCCCCTGTCACTCTACCTCTCCCTCCATCTCTCTTCCTCTGTCACTCTACCTCTCCCTCCATCTCTCTTCCTCTGTCACTCTACCTCTCCCTCCATCTCTCTTCCTCTGTCACTCTACCTCTCCCTCCATCTCTCTTCCTCTGTCACTCTACCTCTCCCTCATCTCTCTTCCTCTGTCACTCTACCTCTCCCTCCATCTCTCTTCCTCTGTCACTACCTCTCCCTCCATCTCTCTTCCCCTGTCACTCTATCTCTCCCTCCATCTCTCTTCCTCTGTCACTACCTCTCCCTCCATCTCTCTTCCTCTGTCACTCTACCTCTCCCTCCATCTGTCTTCCCCTGTCACTCTACCTCTCCCTCCATCTCTCTTCCTCTGTCACTCTACCTCTCCTTCCATCTCTCTTCCCCTGTCACTACCTCTCCCTCCATCTCTCTTCCCCTGTCACTCTACCTCTCCCTCCATCTCTCTTCCTCTGTCACTCTACCTCTCCCTCCATCTCTCTTCCTCTGTCACTCTACCTCTCCCTCCATCTCTCTTCCTCTGTCACTCTACCTCTCCCTCCATCTCTCTTCCTCTGTTACTCTACCTCTCCATCCATCTCTCTTCCTCTGTCACTCTACCTCTCCCTCCATCTCTCTTCCCCTGTCACTCTACCTCTCCCTCCATCTCTCTTCCTCTGTCACTCTACCTCTCCCTCATCTCTCTTCCTCTGTCACTCTACCTCTCCCTCCATCTCTCTTCCTCTGTCACTCTACCTCTCCCTCAATCTCTCTTCCTCTGTCACTCTACCTCTCCCTCCATCTCTCTTCCTCTGTCACTCTACATCTCCCTCATCTCTCTCTTGCTCTCCCTCTCTTTATCTATATCTTCCTCTCCCTTCATATTTCTCTCTTCCTCGCCATCTCTCTCCCTGTCTCTTTCTCCTCCTCCTCCTCTTCCATCTGTTCCTTCCTGAAGTTTCAAGGTTATTTACCATCATTAGCTTAATATGAGACCTACATGAATGGGATGCCATACAACAGTAAAAGACCAGGTGAAATACAGGTGAAATGGACGTAGCTTGTTGCAGCATCAAACACTATAGTGTTTAGGATTGTAATCAGTGATGTAGTGGTAAAGAATATATGGGTAAAAGCTGATCTCCTTTCATGGTAAGTAAAGTAATGTTACCTATTCTTAAATGCATTTAGCCGTAAAAGGTGGGTAAACGCTCGCGAAAAATAAAAAAGGTGTGTGAACGGCATTTACGTGCGTTTAGAATCAACTACAACACAGGTTTAAATGAAGTAATTACAGGTAGTGCCCTGTGCTCATATCGGTGTGAATAGTTTCAGCTGATATTTATCAATGGTTTCAACAGATGATCAATGATGGTGTTGACCGCTTGACTTTTTCCTCATTTTGTTATGTTACAGCCTTATTCTAAAACAGATTCAATTACCCCTACACATAATACCCCACAATGACAAAGAAAAATGTTTTTTTGTGATTTTTAGCAAATGTATTAAAGAAAAACCCGGAAATATCACATTTACATAAATATTCAGACCCTTTACTCAGTATTTGTGGAAGCACCTTTGGCAGCGTATATAGCCTGGACTCTTCTTGGGTATGACGCTACAAGCTTGGCACATGTATTTGGGGAGTTTCTCCTATTCTTCTTAAGCTCTGTCAGGATGGATGGGGAGCGTCGCTGCACAGCTATTGAGATGTTCGGTCTGGTTCAAGTCTGGGCTCTGGCTGGGCCACTCAAGGCAATTCAGAGACTTGTCCCGAAGCCACTCCTGCGTGGTCTTGGCTGTGTGCTTAGCATTGTTGTCCTGTTAGACTGGGGGCGAAGGGTCACCTTCCGAGGTCCTGAGCCCTCTGGAGTAGGTTTTCATCAAGGATCTCTTTGTACTTTGCTCCATTCATCTTTCCCTCGATCCTGACTAGTCTCCCAGTCCCTGCTGCTGAAAAACATCCCCACAGGATGATGCTGCCACCACCATGCTTCACCATAGGGATGGTGCCAGGTTTCCTCCAGACTTGCTTGGCATTCAGGACAAAGAGTACAATGTTGTTTCTCGTGGTCTGAGAGTCCTTTATGTGCCTTTTGGCAAACTCCAAGTGGGCTGCCATGTGCCTTTTACTGAAGAGAGTCTTCCGTCTGGCCACTCTACCATAAAGGCCTGATTGCTGCATAAATGGATGTCCTTCTGGAAGGTTCTCCCATCTCCACAGAGGAACTCTGGAGCTCTGTGATCATCGGTTTCATGGTCACCTCCCTGACCAAGGCCCTTCTCCCCCGATTGCTCAGTTTGCCACTGTGTTCTTGGGGACCTTCAATGCTGCAGAAATGTTTTGGTACCCTTCCCCAGATCTGTGCCTCGACACAATCCTGTCTCTGAGCTCTACGGACAATTCCTTCGACCTCATGGTTTGGTTTTCGCTCTGACATGCACTGTCAACTGTGTGACCTTATATAGACAGATGTGTGCCTTTCCAAATAATGTACACTCAATTCAGTTTACCACAATTGGACTCCAATCAAGTTATAGAAACATCTCAAGGATCATCAATGGAAACATGATGCACCTGAACTCAATTTCGAGTCTCATAGCAAAGGGTCTGAATAATTATGTAAATAAAGTATTTCAGTTTTTCATTTTGCAAACAGTTCTAAAAACCAGTTTTTGCTCTGTCATGGGGTATTGTGAGGGGAAAATGTATACAATCCATTTTAGAATGAGGCTGTAACATAACAAAATGTGGAACAAGTCAAGGGGTCTGAATAATTTCCGAATGCGCTGTGTAAAGGATGGTTGAAATGTGTGCCTGATGAGGTGTGGCTGACTTCCTGCTCACTCTCTGTTCTTCTCTAGATGTTTGGGAACTGGACTTTCGGGACTCTCGTCTTTACTGTGCTGGTGTTCACGGTCACGCTCAAGGTGTGTGTGTGTGTGTTTACACCGTGTGAAGGAGTAAGAGACTGAGTGAATCTGATAATAGTGGATTGAATCATCTCTTTGCATGTATATGTCTGTGAGATAATAGATTGACTAGACTTTCTCATCAATCGTTAGAGCTGTATGCCCTGGAGGTGTTACTATGGACTGATTGATAAGTGTGTGTGTGTGTGTGTGTGTGTGTGTGTGTGTGTGTGTGTGTGTGTGTGTGTGTGTGTGTGTGTGTGTGTGTGTGTGTGTGTGTGTGTGTGTGTGTATCCTGTGTGTTGCAGCTTGCCTTGGACACACACCACTGGACCTGGATCAACCACTTTGTCATCTGGGGCTCCCTGCTTTTCTATGTCATCTTCTCTCTGCTCTGGGGAGGCATCATCTGGTAGGCCTCTCATTCTTACAACTGACTGGTTCTTACTCTGTACATTATTCATTTCCCTTAAACATAGATATAGAATAACTAGATCCTCTCCCTCCAGGCCTTTCCTGAACTACCAGAGGATGTACTATGTGTTCATGCAGATGTTGTCCAGCGGTCCGGCTTGGCTAGGCATCATCCTGCTGATTATGGTCAGCCTGCTGCCTGATGTGGTCAAGAAGGTCCTCTGCAGAACACTGTGGCCCACCGCCACCCATCTTGCACAGGTAGGACCACAACTTGACCACAGCTCAGGAAACACAACTGCACCAGTTAATTGAAGAGTCATTTGATTGCGGCCCTCAATATGTACAGTAGATAGTATGTAGACCTACATGTATAATCACATCAAAAATACCTTCTCTACTGACCAAAAGTATCCAGGTACAGCTGCCTCACACATGCCAGACGACTCAGTACTAAAACTCCTAAAACACGTGTCAATCTCAAGGCCGGATCTGGCCCGCGAGCCCATTCAATCCAGCCCGCGGGTGGTTTGAGTCATTTTATCGACATTGAAATGACTAAAAGCTAATCAAATTTTGACACAGAGGAAATATAATCAAATTTAAGTGCGGCCCTCCAGTCTGGTGAAGACTAAATGCAGCCCGCTGGGAAATTTAGTTTGACACCCATGTCGTAAAAGATTGACCCTGTGTTAACCAACACTGTAAACTGTCCCCTCCTTTCATCTGATATTACTACTTCTTGTCACCGCTTAGCTGAATGTCCTGCTTCCTGTGAATCAAGTGCTGAATTCCAAATAGACCCTTAGTACTCCTGTAGATCTGACACTGTTGCATAGGTGTGAGCACAATGGTGAAGATTACACCCAGCCTATCAGAAGGCAAGATGAAGCATATCATATTGCTTATACCTATCCAATCCTTTTTAGATGTACATTTGGGAAATGGATCTGAAGCTAAATCTAACGGATTTCTTTCCTCTTCCCCTCTCTCTGCTTTGCTTCCTAATTGAACCCACCACTGTCCCCCTTTCCCTTTCTATCTCTCTCCTCTCCCCACTCTGTCTCCCTCCTCCAATCCTCCACTCCTCTTCCTGTAACCTCCGCCCTCTGACCCCGTTACCTGGGGCAACGACAGTCCAATCGCCCGTGCCTTACCGTGGAGCCGTCCACCATCTTCGTGCTTTCTCAGTCCGATAGCAGATTGAGTTTCTGATTGGCCGAGAGACGTCAGAGGAGGAGGTGACTTTTTAAACACTTGATGTGCATGGTGGCATGTGCCAATGTCAAAATGACGTCAGTGGTCTACCTTCATTCAGTTAAATCAGTGTTTCAACATTAACTCCCAACTTTCAATCACAATCACTGTAGTGTTCCCATCCAGGGCTCTCACCATCCAGGGCTCTCACCATCCAGGGCTCTCACCATCCAGGACTCTCACCATCCAGGGCTCTCACCATCCAGGGCTCTCACAGGGCTCTCACAGGGCTCTCACCATCCAGGGTTCTCACCATCCAGGGCTCTCACCATCCAGGGCTCTCACCATCCAGGGCTCTCACAGGGCTCTCACAGGGCTCTCACCATCCAGGGCTCTCACCATCCAGGGCTCTCACCATCCAGGGCTCTCACCATCCAGGGCTCTCACAGGGCTCTCACCATCCAGGGCTCTCACCATCCAGGGCTCTCACCATCCAGGGCTCTCACCATTCAGGGCTCTCACCATCCAGGGCTCTCACCATCCAGGGCTCTCACCATCCAGGGCTCTCACCATCCAGGGCTCTCACAGGGCTCTCACCATTCAGGGCTCTCACCATCCAGGGCTCTCACCATCCAGGGCTCTCACCATCCAGGGCTCTCACCATTCAGGGCTCTCACCATTCAGGGCTCTCACCATCCAGGGCTCTCACCATCCAGGGCTCTCACCATTCAGGGCTCTCACCATCCAGGGCTCTCACCATCCAGGGCTCTCACCATTCAGGGCTCTCACCATCCAGGGCATCCATTTCAAACAATTCAACTCAATTACCAGACAATACTATCATTCACACTGCTATATACAGTGGGGAGAACAAGTATTTGATACACTGCCGATTTTGCAGGTTTTCCTACTTACAAAGCATGTAGAGGTCTGTAATTTTTATCATAGGTACACTTCAACTGTGAGAGATGGAATCTAAAACAAAAATACAGCGACAGCCCCGAAACCTGAAGGATCTGGAGAAGGTCTGTATGGAGGAGTGGGCCAAAATCCCTGCTGCAGTGTGTGCAAACCTGGTCAAGAACTACATGAAACGTGTGATCTCTGTAATTGCAAACACAGGTTTCTGTACCAAATATTAAGTTCAAACAAAGGTTTCTGTACCAAATATTAAGTTATGCTTTTGTGATGTATCAAATACTTATGTATAATGTGATTTTCTGGATTTTTGTTTTAGATTCCGTCTCTCACAGTTGAAGTCTACCTATGATAAAAATTACAGACCTCTACATGCTTCGTAAGTAGGAAAACCTGCAAAATCGGCAGTGTATCAAATACTTGTTCTCCCCACTGTATGCTACTGCTGACCATGCTACAGCAGATAAAAGGTTGTACTAATTTTGAGCCTTCTGTTAGCATCCTGCTAGTCTAACAATCTTACCCAGTACCATATTCAGCATCTCTTCTCTTCCTGTTCCTCTATGGATGCTGTTGAATGTATCTACTGTATATTGATGTATAAAATGTACATGAATGTGTTATTCCATCCAAATGCTAACTTGGATGGATGTAATGTTTTCTACACTGGAGTAATCCTCAGCAGGACACTGGGAAGTTGAAGGGCTATCATTACATGTCACATACAGTTGGTTACAGTGCAGTGGTTCACCGCATGCCTTCTATTTAGAACCTCCTGACCCCTGACCCCTGCTCACCCTACTGTTTGCCCACAGAGGGTGAAGGCTGATGGGGTGTGTGGGGGGGGGGGTGTCCTCTGCCCCGGGTGCCAGTCCTATTGATGGAGGTGGAGGCAGAGAGAGAGACATGCTTTGCCCTGCTAGGACCTGTGAGGGGGACAGAGGAGGTGGAGGGGTGCAAGCTACCAGGACCTATGACTACATGATGTCACACAACCCTAACTACCTGCTCAGCCAGCCCCTAGACCATTCCCCATCAGAGACCTAGGGTTGCTACGGTAACTGAATGCCAATGGCCACAGAATATGTCAAGAGTGGCAATGCTGCTAATATGGCTGCCTGTTGCACTGTGGTTCTGGAGGGGTGCTGATAGTTTGGGGGTAATTTTATTTCCTGTTAGAGGGTCTTCACCGATGCTAGCTGGTCTACTGTGCTGAGAGGCTTGCTCACTTGGGACGAATCACAATTGTGGAATGCAACGCATGGAGCTGTCTGGGTGGTTTGATTGTCATGATTTTCTTCGGGTGGTTTGTCTGGAGGGTCAGGCTGACTTGCTTGGGATGCAACAGAGGCATTTTCTGTCTTTCCTTCTGTCCTGCTGAGAGCTGCTGTAAGGTGGATGAGCTCTGTCCTATTATTGGACCACTCTCGTACTGTCCATTCCAACACGGGGGTCAGAGACAATAATATCACTGCTATTTTTTTTACAAATAAATACATTTGGTATCTTAAACATGGAGATAAAGTTTAACACACAGGCAAAACAATGGCATTGATTATTATTCTGTACACTGAAACATCAGGCAACATTAGTGGCCATTTGGGTGAGGAACACTGACCTCTGGTGCTAGAAGATGATACAGCATGTGTGTGAACGTTTCATTTTCATTGCATGCTGATCATCTGAATGGGAGTTCAACCTGAAACAGACTAGGGTATTTTCAGTGATCTAAACACTCCCTCTGTTTTTCTCCATTCTCTCCTTCCCTCCATCTCCAGGACGTTGACAAGCTGTTGCAGGGCAGTGTAGCAGAGTTGACCCCCGTGCTCCCATGCCCTTCTGGCCCTTCCTCCAAATGGAAGTGTACTGACTCCTCCCACCTCCACATCAGGGTTCTGATGCCCCTCCCACTCCGCAGGTCTGAGTCCTTCCCCCACAAACTACTATTGGCCCACTGGACTGATTGGGGCGGGGCAGACCGCTGCACCCTCAGCCCCTACAAGCTCCGCCTCTCAGGGGCTGGCTTTGCCTACTACACACCGGGGCCAGAGACCTTTGTGTGACACACACTCACACACACACAGGCTAATGTGTGAACACACACAAAATGATGTGTTCACAAAAGATGTGCACACACACAGAGACCAATGTGATCTAAACTTACAGCTTACCATGGATGTGGAAGGATTTGTATTCCACTCATAAACAATGCAAACACACACACACACACACATTTGCAAAATAATTCACACATACTGAAAAACATGAAACATCTTCACACAATTCACCATGTGCATAGTCAGCCATTCAGATACACCCCTCCCCCAATCTGCCTCCCACCGGTCCTGTCCATCCCATTTCAGTGTGGTCCTGATCCCAGTCCAGTCCACATCTCTACTTAGTTCTGCTACTCTATAATCCATGTTAAAATACTTGAATCCAACGTTGACACCAGTGGTGTTAAACACTGAACACACGGAGGTTCAGTGTGTGAATGTGCGTCCCTTCTACACTAAGGAATTGTGTATGAAACGGAACAGACTTTTCTGTTTCTATTTTATTAACTGTCTCTGTCTTCTTTTTCTCTGTCTCTCAAATATACTCATTTTGTTGAAATAACGGTAGTTGCTTCGCAAAATGTTCTGAGGAGAAAGACATCTGTTATTCACTGCACGTGTATATGTATATACAGCTGAATTTGTAAGTTTACATACACTTAGCTTGGAGTCAATAAAACTATTTTTCAACCACTCCACAAATTTCTTGTTAACAAACTATAGTTTTGGCAAGTTGGTTAGGACATCTACTTTGTGCATGATACAAGTCATTTTTCCAACAATTGTTTACAGACATATTATTTCACTTATAATTCACTGTATCACAATTCCAGTGGGTCAGAAGTTTTTATACACTAAGTTGACTGTGCCTTTAAATAGCTTGGAAAATTCCAGAAAATTATGTCATGGCTTTAGAAGCTTCTGATAGGCTAATTGACATCATTTGAGTCAATTGGAGGTGTGACTGTGGATGTATTTCAAGGCCTACCTTAAAACTCAGTGCCTCTTTGCTTGACATCATGGGAAAATCAAAAGAAATCAGCCAAGAACTTGGAAAAAAATTGTAGACCTCCACAAGTCTGGTTCATCCTTAGGAGCAATTTCCAAATGCCAGAAGGTACCACATTCATCTGTAAAAACAATAGTACGCCAGTATAAACACCATGTAACCACGCAGCCATCATACCGCTCAGGAAGGAGAAGCCTTCTGTCTCCTAGACATGAACGTACTTTGGTGCGAAAAGTGCAAATCAATCCCAGAACAACAACAAAGGACCTTGTGAAGATGCTGGAGGAAACAGGTACAAAGTATCTACATCCACAGTAAAACAAGTCCTATATCGACATAACCTGAAGGGCCGCTCAGCAAGGAAGAAGCCACTGCTCCAAAACCGTCATAAAAAAAACTGATTACGGTTTGCAACTGCACATGGGGACAAAGATCGTACTTTTTGAGAAATGTTCTCTGGTCTGATGAAACAAAAATGTAACTGTTTGGCCATAATGACCATTGTTATGTTTGGAGGAAAAAGGAAGAGGCTTGCAACTTAAAGAACACTCTCCCAACTATGAAGCACGGGGGTGGCAGCATCATGTTGTGTGGGTGCTTTGCTGCAGGAGGGACTGGTGAACTTCACAAAATAGATGGCATCATGTGGCAGGAAAATTATGTGGACATATTGAAGCAACATCTCAAGACATCAGTCAGGAAGTTAAAGCTTGGTCGCAAATGGGTCTTCCAAATGGACAATGACCCCAAGCATACTTCCAAAGTTGTGGCAAAATAGCTTAAGGACAACAAAGTCAAGGTATTTTAGTGGCCATCACAAAGCCCTGACCTCAATCCCATAGAACATTTCTGAGCAGAACTGAAACAGCGTGTGCGAGCAAGGAGGCCTTCAAACCTGACTCAGTTACACCAGCTCTGTCAGGAGGAATGGACCTAAATTCACCCAACTTATTGTGGGAAGCTTGTGGAAGGCTACCTGAAACGTTTGACCCAAGTTAAACAATTTAAATGCAATGCTACCAAATAATAATTGAGTGTATGTAATCTTCTGACACACTGGGAATGTGATGAAAGAAATAAAAGCTGAAATAAATCATTTTCTCTACTATTATTTTGACATTTCACATTCTTAAAATAAAGTGGTGATCCTAACTGACCTAAAACAGGGAATTTTTTACTAGGATTAAATGTCAGGAATTGTGAAAAACTGAGTTTAAATGTATTTGGCTAAGGTGTATGTAAACTTCCGTCTTCAACTTTCTATACAATGTGGCCATACACCGTAACAGCACTCTGTTTGGGTCAGACCTATGAGTCAGACCGATATCTATGCCCTGTACACAGACTGATAGGGTTCCTTCATGGATGTTTTAATGGCTCATTGTTCAGTGTTGCTTGCATTATGCTATGTTGTCTAAAGACTGTGTATGTTCCGTTATTTAAAGGTTCTTGTCCGTACTCTAGAATGGTATATCTTTATCGCACCAGGTTATGGCTTTTC
Source organism: Oncorhynchus nerka (assembly GCF_034236695.1). Classification (NCBI taxonomy): domain Eukaryota; kingdom Metazoa; phylum Chordata; class Actinopteri; order Salmoniformes; family Salmonidae; genus Oncorhynchus; species Oncorhynchus nerka. The sequence continues at coordinate 71,061,136 of NC_088398.1, read as the reverse complement.
ATATCTGTTCGATTATGAACTGAGATATTTTACGTGGTATATATTATGAATGCAGGTTGTTTACCATGTATGGATGTAACTTAAACTGATGGATATATGTATTGGGGGGCAGTGTTAGGGGTTTGGGAAATACATTTTAAAAAATGAATGCAAAGACTTGAATCAAACAGCGCAGTCACAATCAAATCCATCTTTCTAGAATGTCATATGAATGATATGATTGGTTCGCCACATGCTCTATGTAAATGATTGTAGATGATGTTGAATTCATCTATTTTCCACGTTTCTAACATGTAAAAGTCTGAGGTGAAACATCTGCCTTTGTCCAAGCTCATCTGTGGTGATAGTGACATCTGTGGTGATAGTGACATCTGTGGTGTTAGTGACATCTGTGGTGTTAATGACATCTGTGGTGATAGTGACATCTGTGGTGTTAGTGACATCTGTGGTGTTAGTGACATCTGTGGTGTTAGTGACATCTGTGGTGTTAATGACATCTGTGGTGATAGTGACATCTGTGGTGTTAATGACATCTGTGGTGATAGTGACATCTGTGGTGTTAATGACATCTGTGGTGATAGTGACATCTGTGGTGTTAGTGAGAGACTCTGAAAGTCATTAGATTCATAAGCATATTTGTGTGTTCATTGGTCTGCTGAGTGCTGACACATACAACAAATATCTCTATACAGTAGACATTGTGTCTCGTGTTGTCTTTGCAACAGGGCACCACTCTGTCCTTTTTGGGGGGTTTTGAAGTTCAGTGTTCAGGTTTTATGTTTGTTTATGACTAGACCCATTTGGTTGAGCTTACTGACTTGGATCCTAAGGGGTTATCATGAATGATATATATCAGACCAATGGAGGCTGCTTGAGGGGAGGATGGCTCGTAATAATGGCTGGAATTGAGAGAATGGTACCAAAAAAATGTGCTTGATACTATTCCATTTACTCCCTTCTAGACATTATTATGAGCCATCCTCCCATCAGCAGCCTCCATTGTATCAGACCCACTGTAAAGAGGACTTCATGATGATTTGACACAGTAACACAAACAGTGAAAACTCTCCTCATAAGCAGCAGTCTGAATTTGTCCCAGCTACACTGTATTTAATGACAAACACATCAGACAATGAATGCATGACTTCCAACGGAAGGGCTGTGTTTTCACAGCCAGACCAATTCTGATCATTTTTCCACAAATTGGTCTTTTGACCAATCACATCAGATCTTTTCACATCATATCTGATGTGATTGGTCAAAAGACCAATTCGTGGGAAAATGATCATAATTGGGCTGGTGTTTTGATGTTTTTGTCATTACAAAAGGCTGGTCTCAATACAGTGTAGCTGGGACAAATTCAGACTGCTGCTTATGGGGAGCGTTTTCACTGTTTGTGTTACTGTGTCAAATCATTGGATGGGAGGTCAAATCATGTCACATTATTATGATTCTGATTCTGATTATTGTTATCTTATCAATGTGATTGAAAATACACATTCTTTTTGTTGATTTTTCTTTTGCTAGTGTTTGATCCAGGAGAGAAGACTTTATTTCAACTCTTATGTATTTATCATTTTGCTTTTGGTTTTTGTAACAACCCAAATGAAAAGGTATTTCCACAGAATAAACCCTCTGAAGACGTTTAGATGATAGTGACTCCCACTTTCTGCTACTGTAAGTGACCTGATTTTCATGAGTAGGCTAGTCACGCACATAGATTATATTTCTATGTAGTCACCCACAGAGATTATATTTCTATGTAGTCACCCACAGAGATTATATTTCTATGTAGTCACGCACATAGATTATATTTCTATGTAGTCACCCACAGAGATTATATTTCTATGTAGTCACCCACAGAGATTATATTTATATGTAGTCACCCACAGAGATTATATTTCTATGTAGTCACGCACATAGATTATATTTCTATGTAGTCACCCACAGAGATTATATTTCTATGTAGTCACCCACAGAGATTATATTTCTATGTAGTCACCCACAGAGATTATATTTATATGTAGTCACCCACAGAGATTATATTTATATGTAGTCACGCACATAGATTATATTTCTATGTAGTCACGCACATAGATTATATTTCTATGTAGTCACCCACAGAGATTATATTTCTATGTAGTCACCCACAGAGATTATATTTCTATGTAGTCACCCACAGAGATTATATTTATATGTAGTCACCCACAGAGATTATATTTCTATGTAGTCACCCACAGCGATTATATTTCTATGTAGTCACCCACAGAGATTATATTTCTATGTAGTCACCCACAGAGATTATATTTATATGTAGTCACCCACAGAGATTATATTTCTATGTAGTCACCCACAGAGATTATATTTCTATGTAGTCACCCACAGAGATTATATTTCTATGTAGTCACCCACAGAGATTATATTTCTATGTAGTCACCCACAGAGATTATATTTATATGTAGTCACCCACAGAGATTATATTTATATGTAGTCACCCACAGCGATTATATTTATATGTAGTCACCCACAGAGATTATATTTATATGTAGTCACCCACAGAGATTATATTTATATGTAGTCACCCACAGAGATTATATTTATATGTAGTCACCCACAGAGATTATATTTATATGTAGTCACCCACAGAGATTATATTTCTATGTAGTCACCCACAGAGATTATATTTATATGTAGTCACCCACAGAGATTATATTTATATGTAGTCACCCACAGAGATTATATTTATATGTAGTCACCCACAGAGATTATATTTATATGTAGTCACCCACAGAGATTATATTTGTATGTAGTCACCCACAGAGATTATATTTATATGTAGTCACCCACAGAGATTATATTTATATGTAGTCACCCACAGAGATTATATTTATATGTAGTCACCCACAGAGATTATATTTATATGTAGTCACCCACAGAGATTATATTTCTATGTAGTCACCCACAGAGATTATATTTATATGTAGTCACCCACAGAGATTATATTTATATGTAGTCACCCACAGAGATTATATTTATATGTAGTCACCCACAGAGATTATATTTATATGTAGTCACCCACAGAGATTCTATTTATATGTAGTCACCCACAGAGATTATATTTGTATGTAGTCACCCACAGAGATTATATTTATATGTAGTCACCCACAGAGATTATATTTATATGTAGTCACCCACAGAGATTATATTTATATGTAGTCACCCACAGAGATTATATTTATATGTAGTCACCCACAGAGATTATATTTCTATGTAGTCACCCACAGAGATTATATTTATATGTAGTCACCCACAGAGATTATATTTATATGTAGTCACCCACAGAGATTATATTTCTATGTAGTCACCCACAGAGATTATATTTATATGTAGTCACCCACAGAGATTATATTTGTATGTAGTCACCCACAGAGATTATATTTATATGTAGTCACCCACAGAGATTATATTTATATGTAGTCACCCACAGAGATTATATTTGTATGTAGTCACCCACAGAGATTATATTTCTATGTAGTCACCCACAGAGATTATATTTATATGTAGTCACCCACAGAGATTATATTTATATGTAGTCACCCACAGAGATTATATTTATATGTAGTCACCCATCACTCGTCTCATAAAATATTTTGTGTTACATTTTTGTTTTCAAGATCACTGTGAGAGAATAAGTGACCAAATACTTGATTAGTAAATGAATATTGAATATGAATATATTATTAGTCAATGAATACTGTCTCTGTCTCTCATTGGTTAAACACACCAGCCCTGTGACTGTCGCTGACCAGAATGTCCACTTCTTTTATAAACACATTATCAGCACAGCTCCAAGTGCTCTCACCATACTGCTTCTGAACTTGTGTTACTCTCACAAATGAATTTTAACGTCAACTACTATACTGTGCTCTCTAAAGGTAAACAGTATGCTGTATCACATAGAAACCTACAGTACTGTTTGTATTCATGAGCCGTTTTCAAGGTTGTTTTTCTACAAAGATTTTAAAATATGTTAATCTGTTGACATTTTGCCTGCCTATCTGTAGCGAATGAGGGAAAAGCTCTGTGATGTCATTCTGCTTGTAATAAAGAAATTATAAAACTCACCGGTTTGTCGAACTCCATCCTGTCTTCCTATATGTCACAGTATCTGCATTCTTATTGAATGATATAAGTGACCTGGCTAGGGTGAAGAGCCTAGTGTCCTGTGTCTCTGCACTGCAGTAATGGGCTGTAATGACACAGAGTGGCCACGTGGTGGTGATAGAGAACAGCTAATCCCAGAGCCTGTTTAGAAAACCCCAGAGAATGAATCATCATGTTGTTAATAAGGATGAGGTAAACCTTTTATATTTCTCTCCTTTTACTTTTCTCTACCCGCCAACACTGTCTCCCTCCCTCTCTCTTTCCCTCTCTCTGTCTCCCTCCCTCTTTCCCTCTCTCTGTCTCCCTCCCTCTCTCTTTCCCTCTCTCTGTCTCCCTCCCTCTCTCTTTCCCTCTCTCTGTCTCCCTCCCTGTCTCTTTCCCACTCTCTGTCTCCCTCCCTGTCTCTTTCCCTCTCTCTGTCTCCCTCCCTCTCTCTTTCCCTCTCTCTGTCTCCCTCCCTGTCTCTTTCCCTCTCTCTGTCTCCCTCCCTGTCTCTTTCCCTCTCTCTGTCTCCCTCCCTCTCTCTTTCCCTCTCTCTGTCTCCCTCACTCTCTCTTTCCCTCTCTCTGTCTCCCTCCCTCTCTCTTTCCCTCTCTCTGTCTCCCTCCCTCCCTCTCTCTTTCCCTCTCTCTGTCTCCCTCCCTCCCTCTCTCTTTCCTCTCTCTGTCTCCCTCCCTCTCTCTTTCCCTCTCTCTGTCTCCCTCCCTCTCTCTTTCCCTCTCTCTGTCTCCCTCCTCTCTCTTTCCCTCTCTCTGTCTCCCTCCCTCTCTCTTTCCCTCTCTCTGTCTCCCTCCCTATCTCTCTTTCCCTCTCTCTGTCTCCCTCCCTCTCTCTTTCCCTCTCTCTGTCTCCCTCCCTCCCTCTTTTCCTCTCTCTGTCTCCCTCCCTCTCTCTTTCCCTCTCTCTGTCTCCCTCCCCTCTCTTTCCCTCTCTCTGTCTCCCTCCCTCTCTCTTTCCCTCTCTCTGTCTCCCTCCCTCTCTCTTTCCCTCTCTCTGTCTCCCTCCCTCTCTCTTTCCCTCTCTCTGTCTCCCTCCCTCTCTCTTTCCCTCTCTCTGTCTCCCTCCCTCTCTCTTTCCCTCTCTCTGTCTCACTCCCTGTCTCTTTCCCTCTCTCTGTCTCCCTGTCTCTTTCCCTCTCTCTGTCTCCCTCCCTGTCTCTTTCCCTCTCTCTGTCTCCCTCCCTGTCTCTTTCCCTCTCTCTGTCTCCCTCCCTGTGTGTGTGTGAGGTGTGTGTGTGTGTGCGTCTGCAAAAATTGGACATGCCTGCAATCCCCCCTCTTCACTCCTTCTCTCTAGGTCTGCATGCGCATGTTGCTACTGAAGGTTGCATGCGTACATGTTCAGTGTCCTCCCCTCCTCCTTTCCTCCTTCCCTTCTCCACTGCTGGCATCCCCCACTCTGCATCCCTCCATCAGTGCAGCCGGGGACGTCTGCATCTATCACAGCTTCAGCATCCTCCCCATCCCCTCTCTGCAGCCAGTATCCTCTCTTCTCTCTGAAACATCCCTTGCTTCTCTCTCCTTTCTGCAGCATCTCTCACTCCATCCACACCATCTGCAGTGTGAGTCAGCCAGCCAGGCACACCTCTCGTCTCTTTCTCCCCCTCCGTAGAATCCTTACCCTGGGCTAGTAACTCTGCAGTCTCCCCCTCTTGCCTCCTCTCCCTTTGGCTAAGCAGCTGTGCCAGTCCCCCTCGCTCCCTCCTCCACAGCATCACCAGACATACACACAGGCAGGCTCCATCTATCCCCAGCCACGGAGTCCCTTCTCTGGGTAGCCGGGCTGCCGTTCCCCCTCCTGAGGATGATGCTGTGGATGAAGACGGAGGAGATGGCCCTTGGAACGATGCTAGAAAGACTCAGACTGGTCATCCAAAATGTTGGTATGTGTCAACAGTATGGTTATCTATAGGAATGCCTATGTAAATAATATGTATGTACAGCATATGTCATTCTTGTCAATGATGCACCGATCAGTGTGGGAGGGCACTTACTAAAGCTATGTTCTGTGACGCTGTGTTTTGGAGCTAAAATGTAATGTGTGTCTGTGTGTCGTGTGATATTGACCTAAATCATCAGAACCCCTGCAGCTCTGGGATACTGCAATCAGGAATAGATTGGCTGATTGGTTGAATAGAGAACTAGATGAGTAAGCTTGATTGTTATTGTAGATACCTACTGTATTACATAGTAATTACTGTATGACGGCATAACCACGTCAGATAGGTCTCATTAGGGAAACACAATCACCCGTTTACACCATTTCTTTCACCACTCTGAAGTTCCAAGTATGAAGATGTGGTACATTTTGACACCAGTAATCGTGTAGGACTGTAGTAGGAGAACAGATGCTGCACATCTTGTCGCTTCACGTCAGTATCTCCCAGCATCTTATCTAGATTTGACATCTCCTACGGTAGTCAGGTCTCTAAAAACGCCAGAGACTGTGTCGTCTTATGTTGAAAGATTTAGGTAGCCTAGCGGGTTAGGAGTGTTGGGCTAGTAAACAAAAGGTTTGCTGGTTCGAATCCTCGATCTGATTAGGTGAAAAATCTGATGTGCTCTTGAGCACAACACTTAACCCTACTTTCACCTGTAAGTCTCTCTGGATAAGAGTGTCTCCTAAATGACTAAAATGTGAGTGTCTGTACTTACACTGCGTGTACAAAACATTAAGGATGCTCTTTCCATGACATAGTTTGACAAAGCTATGATCCCTTATTGATGTCACTTGTTAAATCCTTTTAAATCAGTGTACATGAAGAGGAGGAGACAGGCTATAGAAGGATTGTTAAATCCCTTTAAATCAGTGTACATGAAGGGGAGGAGACAGGCTATAGAAGGATTGTTACATCCCTTTAAATCAGTGTACATGAAGGGGAGGAGACAGGCTATAGAATGATTGTTACATCCCTTTAAATCAGTGTAGATGAAGGGGAGGAGACAGGCTATAGAAGGATTGTTACATCCCTTTAAATCAGTGTACATGAAGAGGAGGAGACAGGCTATAGAAGGATTGTTAAATCCCTTTAAATCAGTGTACATGAAGGGGAGGAGACAGGCTATAGAAGGATTGTTACATCCCTTTAAATCAGTGTAGATGAAGGGGAGGAGACAGGCTATAGAAGGATTGTTAAATCCCTTTAAATCAGTGTAGATGAAGGGGAGGAGACAGGCTATAGAAGGATTGTTAAATCCCTTTAAATCAGTGTACATGAAGGGGAGGAGACAGGCTATAGAAGGATTGTTACATCCCTTTAAATCAGTGTACATGAAGGGGAGGAGACAGGCTATAGAAGGATTGTTACATCCCTTTAAATCAGTGTAGATGAAGGGGAGGAGACAGGCTATAGAAGGATTGTTACATCCCTTTAAATCAGTGTAGATGAAGGGGAGGAGACAGGCTATAGAAGGATTGTTACATCCCTTTAAATCAGTGTAGATGAAGGGGAGGAGACAGGCTATAGAAGGATTGTTACATCCCTTTAAATCAGTGTAGATGAAGGGGAGGAGACAGGCTATAGAAGGATTGTTACATCCCTTTAAATCAGTGTAGATGAAGGGGAGGAGACAGGCTATAGAAGGATTGTTACATCCCTTTAAATCAGTGTACATGAAGGGGAGGAGACAGGCTATAGAAGGATTGTTACATCCCTTTAAATCAGTGTAGATGAAGGGGAGGAGACAGGCTATAGAATGATTGTTACATCCCTTTAAATCAGTGTAGATGAAGGGGAGGAGACAGGCTATAGAAGGATTGTTACATCCCTTTAAATCAGTGTAGATGAAGGGGAGGAGACAGGCTATAGAAGGATTGTTACATCCCTTTAAATCAGTGTACATGAAGGGGAGGAGACAGGCTATAGAAGGATTGTTACATCCCTTTAAATCAGTGTACATGAAGGGGAGGAGACAGGCTATAGAAGGATTGTTAAATCCCTTTAAATCAGTGTACATGAAGGGGAGGAGACAGGCTATAGAAGGATTGTTAAATCCCTTTAAATCAGTGTACATGAAGGGGAGGAGACAGGCTATAGGAGTATTGTTACATCCCTTTAAATCAGTGTAGATGAAGGGGAGGAGACAGGCTATAGAAGGATTGTTAAGCCTTGAGACAATAAGACATGGATTGTGTCTGTGTGCCATTCAGAGGGTGAATCAGCAAGACAACATTTTTAAGTGTCTTTGAAAGGGGTATGGTAGTAGTTGCCAGACGCACTGGTTTGTGTCAAGAACTTCAATGCTGCTGGGTTTTTCATGCTCAACAGTTTCCCATGTGTATCAAGAATGGTCCACCACCCAAAGGACATCCAACCAACTTCACACAACTGTGGGAATCATTGGAGTCAACATGGACCAGCATCCCTGTGGAATGTTTTCGACACCTTGTAGAGTCACTGCCGCGACGAATTGAGGCTGTTCTGAGGGCAAAAACAGGGTGCAACTCAATATTAGGAAGCAGTTCTTAATGTTTTGTACACTCAGTGTATAAAGGCCTATAATATCAGATATGATTTAATATCCTTATGATGCTCCCCTAGCCACAGGATGACCTGTAATTAGACAGCCAAAGATCCTCTCAATCCGTCTCATCCTATTAGTGTGATTCGTGCTGGTTGGGCCTACACTCTGGCCTACACTCTGGCCGACACTCTGGCCGACACTCTGGCCGACACTCTGGCCTACACTCTGGCCGACACTCTGGCCGACACTCTGGCCGACACTCTGGCCTACACTCTGGCCTACACTCTGGCCTACACTCTGGCCTACACTCTGGCCTACACTCTGGCCTACACTCTGGCCGACACTCTGGCCGACACTCTGGCCTACACTCTGGCCGACACTCTGGCCTCCTATTGAGTTACACATTTCTGTTAGCTAGCTCTCTGAGACCAGGCACTAGGAACACACACACACGTATGAGCACACACACACACACACACAAACACACACACACACACACACACACACACACACACACACACACACACACACGAGCACATGCATACACACACACACACACACACACACAACCACACACACACACACACACATGTACGAGCACATGCATGTACACACACACACACACCCACGTACGAGCACATGCATACACACACACACACACACACATGTACGAGCACATGCACACACGCACACACGTACGAGCACATGCATACACACACACAAACACACACGTACAAGCACATGCACACACACACGTACAAGCACATGCATACACACATGAAATCACATTGTAGGATTTTTTTATGAATTTATTTGAAAATTATGGTGGAAAATAAGTATTTGGTCAATAACAAAAGTTTATCTCAATACTTTGTTATATACCCTTTGTTGGCAATGACAGAGGTCAAACATTTTCTGTAAGTCTTCACAAGGTTTTCAAACACTGTTGTTGCTGGTATTTTGGCCCATTCCTCCATGCAGATCTCCTCTAGAGCAGTGATGTTTTGGGGCTGTTGCTGGGCAACACGGACTTTCAACTCCCTCCAAAGATTTTCTATGATGTTGAGATCTGAAGACTGGCTAGGCCACTCCAGGACCTTGAAATGCTTCTTACGAAGCCACTCCTTCGTTGCCCGGGCGGTGTGTTTGGGATCATTGTCATGCTGAAAGACCCAGCCACGTTTCATCTTCAATGCCCTTGCTGATGGAAGGAGTTTTTCACTCAAAATATCACGATACATGGCCCCATTCATTCTTTCCTTTACACGGATCAGTCGTCCTGGTCCCTTTACAGAAAAACAGCCCCAAAGCATGATGTTTCCACCCCCATGCTTCACAGTAGGTATGGTGTTCTTTGGATGCAACTCAGCATTCTTTGTCCTCCAAACACGACGAGTTGAGTTTTTACTAAAAAGTTATATTTTGGTTTCATCTGACCATATGACATTCTCCCAATCTTCTTCTGGGTCATCCAAATGCTCTCTAGCAAACTTCAGACGGGCCTGGACATGTACTGGCTTAAGCAGGTGGACACGTCTGGCACTGCAGGATTTGAGTCCCTGGCGGCGTAGTGTGTTACTGATGGTAGGCTTTGTTACTTTGGTCCCAGCTCTCTGCAGGTCATTCACTAGGTCCCCCGTGTGGTTCTGGGATTTTTGCTCACTGTTCTTGTGATCATTTTGACCCCACGGGGTGAGATCTTGCGTGGAGCCCCAGATCGAGGGAGATTATCAGTGGTCTTATATGTCTTCCATTTCCTAATAATTGCTCCCACAGTTGATTTTTTCAAACCAAGCTGCTTACCTATTGCAGATTCAGTCTTCCCAGCCTGGTGCAGGTCTACAATTTTGTTTCTGGTGTCCTTTGACAGCTCTTTGGTCTTGGCCATAGTGGAGTTTGGAGTTCGACTGTTTGAGGTTGTGGACAGATGTCTTTTATACTGGTAACAAGTTCAAACAGGTGCCATTAATACAGGTAACGAGTGGAGGACAGAGGAGCCTCTTAAAGAAGAAGTTACAGGTCTGTGAGAGCCAGAAATCTTGCTTGTTTGTAGGTGACCAAATACTTATTTTCCACCATGATTTGCAAATAAATTCATTAAAAATCCTACAATGTGATTTTCTGGATTTTGTTTCTCATTTGTCTGTCATAGTTGAAGTGTACCTATGATGAAAATTACAGGCCTCTCTCATCTTTTTAAGTGGGAGAACTTGCACAATTGGTGGCTGACTAAATACTTTTTTGCCCCACCATATGTCACACATGCAGCTAACACAGACATATGGAAATGTCTGCTCTACCCAAAATTACAACCAATTAATTGCAGCATTACCACAAAAATGGAAGAGGGCAAATAGAAGGGGAAAAAAGTAAGGAACTTGTATGTCGGCCCAGCATGTAAATCTTGCAGGGGAAAACTCCCCCAAATTTGTTTTAGATGCGTGCCAGCAAAGCCACGACACAGCACTAAACAATACAGTGATTGCACTACAACGATGACAAACGGTGCCCACAAACTGGGCCTACATAAAACTGTCCCAACAGCAGAGCTTTCTTTTCAGCACCATGGAGTGAATCCTTATCACTGCTACACCTGGCTATCAGCAGGGACTTGTCTGGCAGAGAAACAGTTAATTCAGCCTCGTTTACTGCCTTTAAAAAAAACATAGCTGATATGGCTGACTTGCTTAAACAAATGTAGTTTCTACTGACAATTGAGATGTACAAACTATGGCATAAGGGAGTGATGAGCGGATAAGAGGCATTCCGTAATTTCGATTAAGAGCGAGCTAGGACGGACGTAGTCAATATAACTGTGTTCAGCACTTTAGAAATGTACAGCAACAGAATGCAGAACATGGGCTGCTCTTACAGTATTTTCCGTGTACACCAAGTCACAACCATAGGATAAATAAAGGGGGCATATAGAAAGCTCTTACAATACTAGATGAGGACATTTTTCAAAAACAGGTTATAGGCTACATGTGCACCATTGAGTCGGAACAGTAACGTTAGGTGAAATTAAGAGGTGAAAATAGACCACCTTTTTAGGATGAGGCAAATGGGCTACTAACAGATTACTGCACAACATACACTTAGTATTACTTTCTTAGCTACAGTATACATATCTCCCTGGTTTATTACTACACAACATAGACTTAGTATGACTTTCTTAGCTACAGTATACATATCTCCCTGGCATATTGCATCATTTATGCAGCAGCATATAAGACATTTTTGGACTCACCTTTTTGTGATGTGCTCAGGCGCGGTGGTCCTTCATGTGCAAATTCTGTCATCAAATAAAGACAAAGGGATTTACAATTCCGAGTTGGAAGACTGTTCAAAACATGTTTTCCCAGTCTGAGCTCGTTTATTCCTGACTTCCCAGTTGCAATGCCTGCGGTTAGCCACTGTCACTGATTCCTTCCAAACCACTCATTGTTGAATTTGCAACTTGTTGTGTAATGTTTATGTCCAATGGCCGATGAGCACTGATAAGTTTTTATCTATAATTTATCTTCATTATTTCTCTTCCTATGAAAAGGATTTGCCAGTAGATTGTCAACTTTATTCATGTTGATGACTGCTAGCTAAGTCCAATCAAAGCTACTGTAGATATAACGTGATTTGACGTCATTTTATCTGTGGCCAATGACCTTGAGCTTTCTTGGAAGGGCACTACTAATGTAACTATATGGCAAGACTCAGAGGGTTAGAATTTCCGATGTCTACCCTTACTAAGGACTGGTGACATAGTTTCCCCATGAGTGACAGAACACTGAGCCAATCACGGCACAACACTCCTATTTTCTGCTGGCTTGCCCCACCACCACCACCACAGAAAGCACTGAGCTAGGCTGAAACACCTGCATTTTGGAGCTGCCTTCCTCAAGAAAACAAAAAAGAGACAATGTTTGTATGCGGCTTTATTAACTCAATGATATATATATTTTTATTTTATTTTTTACATTGTTTGCAAACTGATATGTGACTCATATTAATGCCAAAATAACAAGAAAAACAGGCAAGCCCCCCAAAAAAGAGATTTACATGGTTATCAAAAATTCACACCAGAGTAAACCTACACGAAACACAGCCCTTATTGTAAGTGTTTCTGTAATCCCCTATGGGAAAAATGAATGGTAGAAAAAATGATTGGAACCATTTCCCTGTTTGACCACTAGGTTTTATGGGTATTATGCCACCTCCACTGTGGGGCTCTATAGAAGGCCTACTATTAGCCTACTGCACAGTACAGATTGGTTAGGCCTGACTGTGAAAGAACATTATGGGATTTATGCCTTTAGGTCATTGAGAGGGTATGTCATTGTTTCTCATAGAATGTTTCGCACAGGATGCCTTCCCTTCGCCGGGCGGGCCGTTTGGGGAAAAATGTTGGCAAAATTTGTGTATACACACTTCACACACACTTGGGCCGAGCGTGGGGCCAGTATACCCGAGCATTTCGAATATCCGAGCCGACAAGATGAAAAATCTGTTGATGTGCCCTTGAGCAAGGCACTTAACCTTAATTTGCTTCATTTGCTCCATACTATTATGGTTGATCCTGTAAAACAACACATTTCACTGCACCTCTCCGGTATATGTGACAATAAAATATATAATATGAGCTTAAGGCCCAAGGAGGCAGCTCTCCAGATATTGGTCAGATGGATGTTGGTCAGACAGACTTAGAGAGGTGATATATCCTCCTACTGTACTTGACAATACTGTGAACAGATATAACTGTTACCATGGCAACACCAGTGTCAATGTTATGGCCGTCAGCTCAATGGAGTCATACAAGCTTTGGAGATGTTATTTAGAGGAGTGTGTGTGTTTGTGTGTATATGTGGTGTTACTGTGTTAGTGGGGCTCATGTTCGGTTAATGTGTGTGTGGGTTGGATGCTGTGTGATGTGAAGGCAGAGTGGAAGGAGTCATGGACAGGTGAGTGATGGCAGAGAGGAAGGAGTCATGGACAGGTGAGTGATGGCAGAGTGGAAGGAGTCATGGACAGGCGAGTGATGGCAGAGAGGAAGGAGTCATGGACAGGTGAGTGATGGCAGAGAGGAAGGAGTCATGGACAGGTGAGTGATGGCAGAGAGGAAGGAGTCATGGACAGGTGAGTGATGGTAGAGAGGAGGGAGTCACAGACAGGTGAGTGATGGCAGAGAGGAAGGAGTCATGGACAGGTGAGTGATGGTAGAGAGGAGGGAGTCACAGACAGGTGAGTGATGGCAGAGAGGAAGGAGTCATGGACAGGTGAGTGATTGTAGAGAGGAGGGAGTCACAGACAGGTGGGTGATAGTAGAGAGGAAGGAGTCATGGACAGGTAGGAGATCCACCCTTCCTAGTCCTCAAGGTCTTCCAAACCTCATATTACTGGACCAAGACTGCCTCACATAAAGACAGATACCTCCCTGTGTTTCTTTGGACAAATCACCTGTCTCTCTGGTCTTTGATGAAGCTTTTGTTTTTAGCAGTCTTTTTGTTGTCTGTTGTTAGGTAGAATGAGATTTCCCTCCGGCCATGAGAGAGAAATAGGACAGCCTCTCACCCTGAACCATGCCCTCACACTGATTATAGTAGACAGCAGAGAGGGTCAACGAGAGATAAAGATTTAGTCATCATCTATTACTGTCTGTATACTGTGCGTTCTGCGCTGTACAATTCAAGTCAACTTGCAGTGTGGCAGGCACACACACCATACAACACCGCCCTGGCTGACTAAATTCTAGTTTTGTCTTTGTGATTTCTAATCTGAACTGCACCTTGCTGCAGAAAGACTCTCTCTCATCAGGAATATAACGTGTTGTAATCAGCAGAGAGTGTGTGGAGATCACTTCTCTCCTCTATTTCCTAACTGGCTGATTTGACCTACTTCCAGTCAATCCACCCACTCGCACATCTACAAATCTAGGATCTTCATTTGATCACTCTTTTGTTGCTGGGAATTTTCATGCGCAGCAGGAAATGCAGATGAGCTTAGTGATGTACATAAATTGACTGAAAACCTGCAATAACACACAGAAGTGTTCCACTTCTCCAGCCAATGAGCCTGTACTCCTATAGCTCCTCCCGCCAGCCTCCACTGCTAAAAACATGATCTTAAAACTAGCTTAGACCCTATTTGACATAATCTGAGGTGTTTATGTTGTACCCGCTCTTGAATACAGGGTGGGTGTGATTTCAGTCATAGAAATATAACTCATAGAATGGACCTCTCCCTTCATATCACTGCAATTTAGCTGGTACACGTTTGAATTCAAATGTTAAAATCGAATGACAACCACAAAGATGGCCCCCGATCCACCAACCATCAAATGTCAACTTAAATACTCATGTTGTTTCTCAATTGATGCCCGGGCACAACACAAAAACCTCAGATGATGTAAATAGGGACTAAGCTACAACATATGTGCCAATATGGATTTTTTGTTTGAGTTTACGCATCTTTAGATCATTCATGTTTAATGTTAAAAAAATGACATTTTTATTAAAAAATAAATGATAAAATATGACAACCCTGTTTGTACACTTTTAAATTAAATTAATCTTAGCCGTTTTTCTTTCCAGGGATGAAGACATGAAAGTCTCATGGTATGGTGGGTTATGCTAAATAGATTCACCTTTATCTATTGAATGTTTTGGTATTCAGGTCCAAAAAGTCACTTTCTGAGCACTTCTACAACAGGCAAATACGTATGGAAGGTTTTGTTCAAGTCGAAAAGGGGTGCAGTCAAAAAGTGATTGAATTCAAATGGATTTACCCTATAACTAATCTGTCTTATAATAGTGGCCATCATCTGAAAAAATGGTTGATAATGTGCATGACAATGAAAAGCCTAGTAGTTCTATTTAAAAGCTATGCTTCTATTTCTGCTCATGGGGTTTACATAGGGAGGGAATGACTGGCTTCAGATCATGTTACAGCATTATAACACAGGGAGTGTGTCTGACAACGTTCCTGGTTTTCTGGCTGCATGATTTGAGGCAGATGGAAAACAAATTTTGTCCACAGCCAGAACAGCTTCACCTTGACTCCTGTTTCTGTGGTTTATGACCAGCAGGGTTGCCAGGAGCCCATGCTTGTTTTAGATTAGTGTTTCTCAACCCATACCTTGAGGACTGCCAGGATGGGCATGTTTTCATTCTAGCCCAGAATTCTCGAGCCACAACTCAGTCTCAAGCTTGACAAACAGGGAACTGAGTTTCAATGTTCAGCATTTTGAATTAAGCTCTGTGTGTGTGTGTGTGTGTGTGTGTGTGTGTGTGTGTGTGTGTGTGTGTGTGTGTGTGTGTGTGTGTGTGTGTGTGTGTGTGTGTGTGTGTGTGTGTGTGTGTGTGTGTGTGTGTGTGTGTGTGTGTGTGTTTGTGTGTGTGTGTGTGTGTGTGGAACAGAGAGTGGGAGAAGAGGGTATAGAGTTGGAGGGTGATGAGAGGGTATAGAGTGGGAGGGTGATGGAGAGAGAAGAGGGTATATAGTGGGAGGGTGATGAGAGGGTATAGAGTGGGAGGGTGATGGAGAGAGGAGAGGGTATAGAGTGGGAGGGTGATAGAGAAAGAGTGGAGAGGGTATAGAGTGGGAGGGTGATGGAGAGAGGAGAGTGCATAGAGTGGGAGGGTGATGAGAGAGAGAGGAGAGGGTATAGAGTGGGAAGGTGATGGAGAGAGAGGAGAGGGATGAGAGCGGAGTGTGATGGAGAGGGTTTAGAGTGGGAGGTTGATGGAGGGAGAGGTTATACCATGGGAGGGGGTGGAGAGGAGAGGGTATTTAGTGGGAGTGTGATAGAGAGGGTATAGAGTGAGAGGGTATAGAGAGGGAGGGTGGTGGAGAGAGGAGAGGGTATATAGTGTAAGGGTGATGGAGAGAGGAGAGGGTATAGAGTGGGAGGGTGATGGAGAGAGGAGAGGGTATAGAGCAGGAGGGTGATAGAGAAGAGAGGGTATAGAGCAGGAGGGTGATGGAGAGAGGAGAGGGTATAGAGCAGCAGGGTGATAGAGAAGAGAGGGTATAGAGCAGGAGGGTGATGGAGAAGAGAGGGTATAGAGTGGAAGGGTGATGGAGAGAGGAGAGGGTATATAGTGGGAGGGTGATGGAGAGAGAGGAGAGGGTATATAGTGGGAGGGTGATGAGAGGGTATAGAGTGGGAGGTTGATGGAGAGAGGAGAAGGTATATAGTGGGAGGGTGATAGAGAGAGGAGAGGGTATATAGTGGGAGGGTGATGAGAGGGTATAGAGTGGGAGGTTGATGGAGAGAGGAGAGAGTATATAGTGGGAGGGTGATAGAGAGGGTATATAGTGGGAGGGTGATGAGTGGGTATAGAGTGGGAGGGTGATGGAGGGTGATGGAGAGAGGAGAAGGTATATAGTGGGAGGGTGATGGAGAGAGGAGAGGGTATAGAGTGGGAGGGTGATGGAGAGAGGAGAGGGTATAGAGCAGGAGGGTGATAGAGAAGAGAGGGTATAGAGCAGGAGGGTGATGGAGAAGAGAGGGTATAGAGTGGAAGGGTGATGGAGAGAGGAGAGTGTATAGATTAGGAGGGTGATAGATAAGAGAGGGTATAGAGCAGGAGGGTGATGGATAGAGGAGACGGTATATAGTGGGAAGGTGATGGAGAGAGGAGAGGGTATATAGTGGGAGGGTGGTGGAGAGAGGAGAGGGTATAGAGTGGGAGGGTGATGGAGAGAGGAGAGGGTATAGAGTGGGAGGGTGATAGAGAGAGAGAGGAGAGGGTGTATAGTGGGAGGGTGATGAGAGGGTATAGAGTGGGAGGGTGATGGAGAGAGGAGATGGTATATAGTGGGAGGGTGGTGGAGAGAGGAGAGGGTATAGAGTGGGAGGGTGATGGAGAGAGGAGAGGGTATAGAGTGGGAGGGTGATAGAGAGAGAGTGGAGAGGGTATAGAGTGGGAGGGTGATGGAGAGAGGAGAGTGCATAGAGTGGGAGGGTGATGAGAGAGAGAGGAGAGGGTATAGAGCGGAGGGTGATGGAGAGGGTTTAGAGTGGGAGGTTGATGGAGAGGGAGAGGTTATACCATGGGAGGGGGATGGAGAGGAGAGGGTATTTAGTGGGAGTGTGATAGAGAGGGTATAGAGAGGGAGGGTGGTGGAGAGAGGAGAGGGTATATAGTGTAAGGGTGATGGAGAGAGGAGAGGGTATAGAGTGGGAGGGTGATGGAGAGAGTAGAGGGTATATAGTGGAAGGGTGATGGAGAGAGGAGAGAGTATATAGTGGGAAGGTGATGGAGAGAGGAGAGGGTATATAGTGGGAGGGTGATGGAGAGAGGAGAGGGTATAGAGTGTGAGGGTGATGAGATGGTATATAGTGGGAGGGTGATGGAGAGAGGAGAGGGTATATAGTGGGAGGGTGATGGAGAGAGGAGAGGGTATATAGTGGGAGGGTGATGGAGAGAGGAGAGGGTATAGAGTGGGAGGGTGATGAGAGGGTATAGAGTGGGAGGGTGATGGAGAGAGGAGAGGGTATAGAGCAGGAGGCTGATATAGAGTGGGAGGGTGATGGAGAGAGGAGAGGGTATATAGTGGGAGGGTGATGGAGAGAGGAGAGGGTATATAGTGGGAGGGTGATGGAGAGAGGAGAGGGTATAGAGTGGGAGGGTGATTAGAGGGTATAGAGTGGGAGGGTGATGGAGAGAAGAGAGGGTATAGAGCAGGAGGGTGATAGAGAGGAGAGGGTATAGAGCAGGAGGGTGATGGAGAGAGGAGAGGGTATAGAGCAGGAGGGTGATAGAGAAGAGAGGGTATAGAGCAGGAGGGTGATGGAGAAGAGAGGGTATAGAGTGGAAGGGTGATGGAGAGAGGAGAGTGTATAGATTAGGAGGGTGATAGAGAAGAGAGGGTATAGAGCAGGAGGGTGATGGAGAAGAGAGGGTATAGAGTGGGAGGGTGATGGAGAGAGGAGAGAGTATATAGTGGTAGGGTGATGGAGAGAGGAGAGGGTATATAGTGGGAGGGTGATGAGAGGGTATAGAGTGGGAGGGTGATGGAGAGAGGAGAAGGTATATAGTGGGAGGGTGATGGAGAGAGGAGAGGGTATATAGTGGGAAGGTGATGGAGAGAGGAGAGGGTATATAGTGGGAGGGTGATGGAGAGAGGAGAGGGTATATAATGGGAGGGTGATGAGAGGGTATAGAGTGGGAGGGTGATGGAGAGAGGAGATGGTATATAGTGGGAAGGTGATGGAGAGAGGAGAGAGTATATAGTGGGAGGGTGATGGAGAGAGGAGAGGGTATATAGTGGGAGGGTGATGAGTGGGTATAGAGTGGGAGGGTGATGGAGAGAGGAGAAGGTATATAGTGGGAGGGTGATGGAGAGAGGAGAGGGTATATAGTGGGAAGGTGATGGGGAGAGGAGAGGGTATATAGTGGGAGGGGGTGGAGAGAGGAGAGGGTATAGAGTGGGAGGGTGATGGAGAGAGGAGAGGGTATAGAGTGGGAGGGTGATAGAGAGAGAGAGGAGAGGGTATATAGTGGGAGGGTGATGAGAGGGTATAGAGTGGGAGGGTGATGGAGAGAGGAGAAGGTATATAGTGGGAGGGTGATGGAGAGAGGAGAGGGTATATAGTGGGAAGGTGATGGAGAGAGGAGAGGGTATATAGTGGGAGGGTGGTGGAGAGGGGAGAGGGTATAGAGTAGGAGGGTGATGGAGAGAGGAGAGGGTATAGAGTGGGAGGGTGATGGCGAGAGGAGAGGGTATAGAGCAGGAGGGTGATGGAGAGAGGAGAGGGTATAGAGTGGGAGGGTGATAGAGAGAGAGAGGAGAGGGTATAGAGTGGGAGGGTTATGGAGAGAGGAGAGTGCATAGAGTGGGAGGGTGATGAGAGAGAGAGGAGAGGGTATAGAGTGGGAAGGTGATGGAGAGAGAGGAGAGGGTAGAGAGAGGAGGGTGATGGAGAGGGTTTAGAGTGGGAGGTTGATGGAGAGGAGAGGTTATACCATGGGAGGGGATGGAGAGGAGAGGGTATTTAGTGGGAGTGTGATAAAGAGGGTATAGAGTGAGAGGGTATAGAGAGGGTGGGTGATGGAGAGAGAGAGGGTATTTAGTGGGAGGGTGATGGAGAGGGTATTTTGTGGGAGGGTATAGAGAGGGTGGGTGATGAGAGGGGAGGGTATAGAGTGAGAGGGTATAGAGAGGGTGGGTGATGGTGTGGTGTGCCTCTTTCCTTCTCTGCAATGTTCTCATCAGTATGGGAGAGAGAGGCAGCTCCTCTCATCTGTATTCAAAGCCAGTAGCACAACAGGAGCAGGAAGCATAGTCTGTCAGCTTGCCTGTCCCCTACTGCTAATAACACTGACTGACTAATAACACTGACTAACTAATAACCCTGACTAACTAATAACCCTGACTGACTAATAACCCTAACTAACTAATAACACTGACTAACTAATAACCCTGACTAACTAATGACCCTGACCAACTAATAACCCTGACTGACTAATAACCCTGGCTGACTAATAGCACCGACTGACTAATAACCCTGGCTAGCTAATAACCCTGACCAACTAATAACCCTGGCTAGCTAATAACCCTGACTAACTAATAACCCTGACTGACTAATAACCCTAACTAACTAATAACACTGACTAACTAATAACCCTGACTAACTAATGACCCTGACCAACTAATAACCCTGACTGACTAATAACCCTGGCTGACTAATAGCACCGACTGACTAATAACCCTGGCTAGCTAATAACCCTGACCAACTAATAACCCTGGCTAGCTAATAACCCTGACTAACTAATAACCCTGACTAACTAATGACCCTGACCAACTAATAGCCCTGACTGACTAATAACCCTGGCTGACTAATAACTCTGACTAACTAATAACCCTGACTGACTAATAACCCTGGCTGACTAATAACCCTGACTAACTAATAACCCTGACTAACTAATAACACTGACTGACTAATAACCTTGACTAACTAATAACCCCGACTAACTAATAACACTGACTAACTAATAACACTCACTAACTAATAACCCTGACTAACTAATAACCCTGGCTGACTAATTTCCCTGACTAACTAATAACCCTGGCTGACTAATAACACTTATTCCTATTTTATATGCCTAATACCCAAACTCTCAGCAGCTGCCATTTTCCTCATCAACTATTCACAATAACAGTAGAGAAAGCTAGTCTGCCAATTTGACCAGCTCCCCCAGTCAATGACTAGTCACAGCACTTCTCAGCTTTCTCAACTGAACATTTAAGTCCTCTAGTAGTCCAGAGCCTTCATTTAACTATTGAGCCGTGTGTGATTCACTAGCATGACTGATTGTGTTCGCATTTCACCATGGGACAAGGGATAGACTGGACACGGAGGGAGGGGGGAGAGAGGGAGGGGAGAGAGAGAGGGAGAGAGATTAGAGCAGAAGAAGTGATGGCTGTATAATTAACCCCAGCAGAAGGGGATTTGTGCTGAAATGGCTGCCCTATATTTCTACCCCTCCACCTCTCCTCTTCTCTCCTCTTCTCTCCTCTTCTCTCGTCTTCTCTCCTCTTATCTCCTCTTCTCTCCTCTCCTCTTCTCTCCTCCTCCTCTCCTCTTCTCTCCTCTTCTCTCCTCTCCTCCTCCTCTCCTCTTCTCTCCTCTTCTCTCCTCTCCTCTTCTCTCCTCTTCTCTCCTCTTCTCTCCACTTCTCTCCTCTTCTCTCCTCTTCTCTCCTCTCCTCCTCCTCTCCTCTTCTCTCCTCTTCTCTCCTCTCCTCTTCTCTCCTCTTATCTCCTCTTCTCTCCTCTCCTCTCCTCTTCTCTCCTCCTCCTCTCCTCTTCTCTCCTATTCTCTCCTCTCCTC
Source organism: Oncorhynchus nerka (assembly GCF_034236695.1). Taxonomy (NCBI): domain Eukaryota; kingdom Metazoa; phylum Chordata; class Actinopteri; order Salmoniformes; family Salmonidae; genus Oncorhynchus; species Oncorhynchus nerka. The sequence goes on along the minus strand of NC_088398.1, from coordinate 71,039,680 downwards.
CTCCTCTCCTCTTCTCTCCTCTTCTCTCCTCTCCTCTCCTCTCCTCTCCTCTCATCTACTCTCCTCTCCTCTCCTCCTCTTATCTCCTCCTCCTCTCCTCTCCTCTCCTCTTCTCTCCTTTGATCTCCTCTTCTCTCCTCTTCTCTCCTCTTCTCTCCTCCTCCTCTCCTCTTCTCTCCTTTCCTCTTCTCTCCTCTTCTCTCCACTTCTCTCCTCTCCTCTCCTCTTATCTCCTCTCCTCTCCTCTCTTCTCCTCTCCTCTCCTCTCCTCTCCTCTCCTCTCCTCTCCTCTTCTCTCCTCTCCTCTCCTCCTATCTCCTCTTCTCTCCTCTTCTCTCCTCTTATCTCCTCTTCTCTCCTCTCCTCTCCTCTCCTCTTATCTCCTCTTCTCTCCTCTTATCTCCTCTTCTCTCCTCTCCTCTCCTCTCCTCTTCTCTCCACTTCTCTCCTCTTATCTCCTCTTCTCTCCTCTTCTCTCCTCTTCTCTCCTCCTCCTCTCCTCTTCTCTCCTTTCCTCTTCTCTCCTCTTCTCTCCACTTCTCTCCTCTCCTCTCCTCTCCTCTCCTCTTCTCTCCTCTCCTCTCCTCTTATCTCCTCTTCTCTCCTCTTCTCTCCTCTCCTCTCCTCTCCTCTCCTCTCCTCTCCTCTTATCTCCTCTTCTCTCCTGTTCTCTCCTCTTATCTCCTCTTCTCTCCTCTCCTCTCCTCTCATCTCCTCTTATCTCTTCTCTCCTATTCTCTCCTCTTCTCTCCTCTCCTCTCCTCTCCTCTCCTCTCATGTCCTCTTCTCTCCTCTTCTCTCCTCTTATCTCCTCTTCTCTCCTCTCCTCTCCTCTCCTCTCCACTTCTCTCCTCTTATCTCCTCTTCTCTCCTCTTCTCTCCTCCTCCTCTCCTATTCTCTCCTTTCCTCTTCTCTCCTCTTCTCTCCACTTCTCTCCTCTCCTCTCCTCTTATCTCCTCTCCTCTCCTCTCCTCTCCTCTCCTCTCCTCTCCTCTTCTCTCCTCTCCTCTCCTCTCATCTCCTCTTCTCTCCTCTTCTCTCCTCTTATCTCCTCTTATCTCCTCTTCTCTCCTCTCCTCTTCTCTCCTCTTCTCTCCTCTTCTCTCCTCTTATCTCCTCTTCTCTCCTCTTCTCTCCACTTCTCTCCTCTCCTCTCCTCTTATCTCCTCTCCTCTCCTCTCTTCTCCTCTCCTCTCCTTTCCTCTCCTCTCTTCTCCTCTCCTCTCCTTTCCTCTCCTCTCCTCTCCTCTCCTCTTATCTCCTCTTCTCTCCTCTCCTCTCCTCTTATCTCCTCTTCTCTCCTCTTCTCTCCTCTTATCTCCTCTTCTCTCCTCTCCTCTCCTCTCCTCTTCTCTCCACTTCTCGCCTCTTATCTCCTCTTCTCTCCTCTTCTCTCCTCTTCTCTCCTCCTCCTCTCCTCTTCTCTCCTTTCCTCTTCTCTCCTCTTCTCTCCACTTCTCTCCTCTCCTCTCCTCTCCTCTTCTCTCCTCTCCTCTCCTCTTATCTCCTCTTCTCTCCTCTTCTCTTCTCTCCTCTCCTCTCCTCTCCTCTTCTCTCCTCTCCTCTCCTCTTATCTCCTCTTCTCTCCTGTTCTCTCCTCTTATCTCCTCTTCTCTCCTCTCCTCTCCTCTCATCTCCTCTTATCTCTTCTCTCCTCTTCTCTCCTCTTCTCTCCTCTCCTCTTATCTCCTCTTCTCTCCTCTTCTCTCCTCTTCTCTCCTCCTCCTCTCCTCTTCTCTCCTTTCCTCTTCTCTCCTCTTCTCTCCACTTCTCTCCTCTCCTCTCCTCTCCTCTCCTCTTCTCTCCTCTCCTCTCCTCTTATCTCCTCTTCTCTCCTCTTCTCTTCTCTCCTCTCCTCTCCTCTCCTCTCCTCTTCTCTCCTCTCCTCTCCTCTTATCTCCTCTTCTCTCCTGTTCTCTCCTCTTATCTCCTCTTCTCTCCTCTCCTCTCCTCTCATCTCCTCTTATCTCTTCTCTCCTCTTCTCTCCTCTTCTCTCCTCTCCTCTCCTCTCCTCTCATCTCCTCTTCTCTCCTCTTCTCTCCTCTTATCTCCTCTTCTCTCCTCTCCTCTCCTCTCCACTTCTCTCCTCTTATCTCCTCTTCTCTCCTCTTCTCTCCTCCTCCTCTCCTATTCTCTCCTTTCCTCTTCTCTCCTCTTCTCTCCACTTCTCTCCTCTCCTCTCCTCTCCTCTCCTCTCCTCTCCTCTCCTCTTCTCTCCTCTCCTCTCCTCTCATCTCCTCTTCTCTCCTCTTCTCTCCTCTTATCTCCTCTCCTCTTCTCTCCTCTTCTCTCCTCTTCTCTCCACTTCTCTCCTCTCCTCTCCTCTCCTCTTATCTCCTCTCCTCTCCTCTCTTCTCCTCTCCTCTCCTTTCCTCTCCTCTCTTCTCCTCTCCTCTCCTTTCCTCTCCTCTCCTCTCCTCTCCTCTCCTCTTATCTCCTCTTCTCTCCTCTCCTCTCCTCTTATCTCCTCTTCTCTCCTCTTCTCTCCTCTTCTCTCCTCTCCTCTCCTCTTATCTCCTCTCCTCTCCTCTCCTCTTATCTCCTCTTCTCTCCTCTTCTCTCCTCTTATCTCCTCTTCTCTCCTCTTCTCTCCTCCTCCTCTCTCCTCTCTCCCTCTCTTTCCTCCTTCGCTCTCAGTGTATGTGCTGCACTCTGGCTCCCTGAGCTATTGACAGCTCGGTCGTGATGACGTTCAGTGTCGGGCACGTTGCAGATCAGTCAGTCCTGGTTGAGGCAGAAGTGACAGACGGACTCAGAGCACTTTGCCTCGGCTCAGGTTGGCTCGGCTCAGGTTGGCTCGGCTCAGGTTGGCTCAGCTCAGGTTGGCTCGGCTCAGGTTGGCTCAGCTCAGGTTGGCTCGGCTCAGGTTGGCTCGGCTCAGGTTGGCTCATCTTTGATGGAACTGGACATTTGTTTCTGGCTGCGTATATGATCTCTACCTGGACTTTACTGTACGTTGGCCTGTGTGCAATATAGTATGCTAAATCCACACCTCTCCTCGCAGCCTACATGTGAGTGTGTGCTGAATCACTCCTGTGAGTGATAGTACATCGCAACAGAGCCAGATCTTTTCGTGTGTGTGTGTGTGTATCGGACAAGAACCTCTTGGGGTGAGTTTTCGGAGCGGTCTGCCTGTATCTCTGTCAGGGTACCTCTGGATGTGTGTGTTTCTGTGAGTGTGGGAGCAGCGTGTTCCCTCATGTCTGTGCATGAATTTCTGCTGGAAGGGGAAGGCGAGGTGCCAACCCGGATCATGAACAGACTGAGTCAGATGATCCAGAGCCTGGAGATCTCTGGCCTGGCCTCCCCCTTCACCCCCACAGCCAGCCAACTCTTGGACGGACTGGAAGTGGAGTGGTAGGAGAGAGTGTGTGTGTTTCGTGGGTCATTTCCTCGAGGATTGAAAGCCTGGCTGGATTTCTTTAGAGCAGCGAGCCCAGATCATCACAGGGTTTCCTGTGGGCTTCCCTGCTCCCCACTAGGGTGTGTGTCTAGAGTCCTATCCCAAGTTACCCTGGGACCCTTTAACAAATATAAAAGGAGACAAGCAGTAGTCTGAGCAGTAGGATTTAACACGGTCCACAGAGCACTAACTGCATGGTTGTTATACATCGTGTGGTAGCAGTGACAGTGGTACAGCTCAGTTTGGGAGAGAATTAGAAGAGTGTTAGAAGCAATACAAGTTAGCTATTATGAGGGCATTTTTATAGTAGTTGCACAGTGGGAGTAGTTTGCAATAGTGGATACTGTAGTGATAACATCAGTAGAGAACCTCCGGATCCAGGCCTCCAGACAGGGGGAGAGACATGCTGAGGAAGCCCAGGAAGAGCCCTCTGAGTCGGACAAGCTGCAGTGGGGAAAAGATACCCCTGGTGCCACTGAGATCGAGTGAGTCAGTTTTGGTCTTAGCTGTGTGTGTGTGTGTGTGTGTGTGTGTGTGTGTGTGTGTGTGTGTGTGTGTGTGTGTGTGTGTGTGTGTGTGTGTGTGTGTGTGTGTGTGTGTGTGTGTGTGTGTGTGTGTGTGTGTGTGTGTGTGTGTGTGTGTGTGTGTGTGTGTGTGTGTGTGTGTGTGTGTGTGTGTGTGTGTCTGTGTGTCTGTGTGAGTCTACAGTGATGCTCCACTGCATGCATAACCTTGCCTTGCTGAAATGTATGCAGCTTTGCTCCATGACTCTTGTTTATGTGTACCAGTTTCTTTCTCCATGAAGGTCTTGTAGATATTTAGAGTGACTGAGTCTGGCTCTCACTAAATGTCACTGCTCATTGCAACCTCTCTCTGTTCCCCAGTAGTCAACATTATGGGCTGTATGAAATGGAAGGGGTTGACGTATGTGTGTACTACATGTGTCTCCTCCCCCAGCAGCTCTGTTAAAACCATTATCTCTGTTTAACCCACCTGTCGTATTAACCCTGAAATGTCCCCCTGGGTTTCAGAGCTCTGTGTTGCAGAGTAGGGGGAAAAAGGGGGGAAAATACTGTCACCACCTTCCTTCCGAGGTTCATGAACAGAGTAAGACTTTGTCAAATAAGTCTCTCTTTCTCTCTCACTACCTCTCTCACTAACTACCTCTCTCACTAACTACCTCTCTCACTCACTACCTCTCTCACTAACTACCTCTCTCACTAACTACCTCTCTCACTCACTACCTCTCTCACTCACTACCTCACTCACTCACTACCTCTCTCACTCACTACCTCTCTCACTCACTACCTCTCTCAGTGAGTCACTACCTATCTCACTCACTCACTACCTATCTCACTCACTCGCTACCTCTCTCACTCAGTCACTACCTATCTCACTCACTCACTACCTATCTCACTCACTCACTCACTACCTCTCTCACTCACTACCTCACTCACTCACTACCTCGCTCACTCACTACCTCTCTCACTCACTACCTCACTCACTCACTACCTCGCTCACTCACTACCTCTCTCACTCACTACCTCGCTCACTCACTACCTCGCTCACTCACTACCTCTCTCACTCACTACCTCTCTCACTCACTACCTCTCTCACTCACTACCTCGCTCACTCACTACCTCTCTCACTCACTACCTCACTCACTCACTACCTCACTACCTCGCTCACTCACTACCTCTCTCACTCACTACCTCACTCACTCACTACCTCTCTCACTCACTACCTCTCTCACTCACTACCTCTCTCACTCACTACCTCTCTCACTCACTACCTCTCTCACTCACTACCTCGCTCACTCACTACCTCGCTCACTCACTACCTCGCTCACTCACTACCTCTCTCACTCACTACCTCGCTCACTCACTACCTCGCTCACTCACTACCTCTCTCACTCACTACCTCTCTCACTCACTACCTCTCTCACTCACTACCTCTCTCACTCACTACCTCACTCACTCACTACCTCTCTCACTCACTACCTCTCTCACTCACTACCTCTCTCACTCACTACCTCACTCACTCACTACCTCTCTCACTCACTACCTCTCTCACTCACTACCTCTCTCACTCACTACCTCTCTCACTCACTACCTCACTCACTCACTACCTCTCTCACTCACTACCTCACTCACTCACTACCTCTCTCACTCACTACCTCTCTCACTCACTACCTCACTCACTCACTACCTCTCTCACTCACTACCTCACTCACTCACTACCTCTCTCACTCACTACCTCTCTCACTCACTACCTCTCTCACTGACTACCTCTCTCACTCACTACCTCTCTCACTCACTACCTCTCTCACTCACTACCTATCTCACTCTCTTTCTCTTTCTCCCTCTTCACCCTTCATTATTCATGACTTTATTGCAAAGCTTAAATACCACAGTAGTCCACCCCTCTCCCTCTCCATCTCCAGATAGTGGAGGCATTGGATCAGCGTACTTGTCTCTGCCTTTATGACTGACACTACTAACCTCAGCCACCCCTGTCCCCGGGTCACAGAGCAAACACACGTCTCTCACACAAACACGTTCATTTGGTTTTGTATAACATTTGAGACCTAACTGTTTTACGACTACAGCGCCTGTATATAGGGCCAGATAATAGTTTGATAATTTAAATAGAATGGGTAAGAATGGCCTCATTTGTGGTAGAATGGAATCTTTTAACAAGCCATCTATCAATAGCCTCTGAATGACTACATTTTGTCAGAACAGTATCTGTCATTGAGAAGTCCGTTTAGAATCAGGTCTTTGAATGGTTTTGGAAGAATGCACTCTTTGATTGAGATAGTTGGAGACAGACAGACAGACTGACAGACTGACAGACAGACAGACAGACAGACAGACAGACAGACAGACAGACAGACAGACAGACAGACAGACAGACAGACAGACAGACAGACAGACAGACAGACAGATAGAATAGCCTCTTTCTTTGAATGGTGTTGCTGGAATGCCTACAAGGCCAGCATCCCGGAGTCGCCTCTTCACTGTTGACGTTGAGACTGGTGTTTTGCGGGTACTATTTAATGAAGCTGCCAGTTCAGGACTTGTGAGGCGTCTGTTTCTCAAACTAGACACTCTGATGTACTTGTCCTCTTGCTCAGTTGCGCACCGGGGCCTCCCACTCCTCTTTTTATTCTGGTTAGATCCAGTTTGCACTGTTCTGTGAAGGGAGTAGTACACAGCGTTGTACGAAATCTTAATTTCTCGCATGGAATAGCCTTCATTTCTCAGAACAAGAATAGACTGATGAGTTTCAGAAGAATGGTCTTTGTTTCTGGACATTTTGAGCCTGTAATCGAACCCACAAAGCCTGATGCTCCAGATACTCAACTAGTCTAAAGAAGGACCATTTTATTGCTTCTTTAATCAGAACAACAGTTTTCAGCTGTGCTAACATAATTGCAGGATGTTATAATGATCAATTAGCCTTTTTAAAATGATAAACTTGGATTAGCTAACACAACGTGCCATTGGAACACAGGAGTGAGTGATGGTTGCTGATAATGGGCCTCTGTATGCCTATGTAGATATTCCATTTACTACATTAACAATGTCTACACTGTATTTCTGATCAATTTGATGTTATTTATTTTTATGCTTTTCTTTGAAAAACAAGGACATATCTAAGTGACCCCAAACAGAAGTGAATGTTTAGACCCAAGGTTGACAGGGGAGAGAGTGTAGGAATCACACATGAAGGAGCTGTCAGATATATGTTAATGGAAAATATGAAGGGAGGGACAGAGATAGATACAAGGATATGGGTGGAGGGGGAGAGAGAGAGTGGAATCTGGAGGATGGATGGAGGGAGAGACAAATAGCAGAAGTATGGAGGGAGAGTTGAAGGTGTATTTGAGGCCAGTGGAGGGGAAAGAGGGACTGTTGGGATTTCTCTGGAGGAGGTAGAGAGATACCACTGTTTCTCCTGCTGCTGTTACTGGTTACAATGTGAGTGTTACAGCACAGCTCTCTCTCCGTCACTCTCTCTTTCACTCTCTCTCCCTTTCTCTCTCTTTCACTCTCTCTGTCTCTTGCTCTCTCACTCTCTTTCTCTCACCGGCATCTGTCTCTCTCACCACCTCTCCGTTTTAACTTCCAACTCTCTTTTCCCCTGACCGTATGTCTATCTCTGGTCGACTAAATCTCTCTATTCCTCTCTCTGTTTTGGCTGTGATCAGTCTTTATGTGAAGGATCTATTTTCTCCCTCTCGTTTTTTCTCTCTCCCATCTCATTTGAATCCCTCTCTACAGACTCTGTGTTGTGGATGACAAGGAAATGTCCAGATGTATTTTATCTGTCCACTGTGGCTATGGAAATCCAGTGTTGACATTGATGCATTTAATAATTCCTTCAGTGTCATCATGACCAGAGCACTCAAACCTTGTATTCATCATGTACACTACCGGTCAAAAGTTTTAGAACACTTACTCATTCAAGGGTTTTTCATTAGTTGTACTATTTTCTACATTGTAGAAAAATAGTGAAAACATCAAAACTATGGAATAACACATATGGAATCATGTAGTAACCAAAAAAGTGTTAAACAAATATATATATTTGAGATTTGAGATTCTTCAAAAAGCCACCCTTTGAGTTGATGACAGCTTTGCACACTCTTGGCATTCTCTTATCCAGCTTCATGAGGTAGTCAGTCACCTGGAGTGAATTTCAATTAACATGTGTGCCTTTTTAAAAGTGAATTTGTTTAATTTCTTTCCTTCTTCATGCATTTGAGTCAGTCATTTGTGTTGTGACAAGGTAGGGGTGGTATACAGAAGACAGCCCTATTTGGTAAAAGACATATTATGGCAAGAACAGCTCAAATAAGCAAAGAGAAACAACAGTTCATCGTTACTTTATTAAGGCATGAAGGTCAGTCAATCCGGAACATTTCAAGTGCAGTCGCAAAAACCATGAAGCGCTATGATGAAACTGGCTCTCATGAAGACCGCCACAGGAAAGGACCCAGAGTTACCACTGCTGCAGAGGATAAGTTCATTCATTAGAGTTACCAGCCTCAGAAATTGCAGCCCAAATAAATGCTTCACAGAGTTCAAGTAACACACATCTCCACATCAACTGTTCAGAGGAGACTGCGTGAATCGGGCCTTCATGGTCAAATTGCTGCGAAGAAACCACTACTAAAGGACACCAATAATAAGAAGAGGCTTGCTTGGGCCAAGAAACACGAGCAGTGGAAATTTGTCCTTTGGTCTGGAGTCCAAATTGGAGATTTTTGGTTCCAACCGCTGTGTCTTTGTGAGACGCAGTGTAGGTGAACGTTTGATCTCCGCATGTGTGGTTCGCCCCATAAAACATGGAGGAGGAGGTGTAATGGTGTGAGGGTGTTTTGCTGGTGACACTGTCTGAGATTTATTTAGAATTTAAGGCACACTTAAACAGCATGGCTACCACAGCATTCTGCAGCAATACGCCATCCCATCTGGTTTGGGCTTAGTGGGACTATCATTTGTTTTTCAACAGGACAATGACCCAATACACCTCCAGGCTGTGTAAGGGCTATTTGACCAAGAAGGAGGGTGATGGAGTGCTGCATCAGATGACCTGCCCTCCACAATACCCTGACCTCAACCCGATTGAGATGGTTTAGGATGAGTCGGACCGCAGAGTGAAGAAAAAACAGCCAACAAGTGTACAGCATAGTTGGGAACTCTTCAAAACTGTTGGAAAGGCATTCCAGGAGAAGCTGGTTGAGAGAATGCCAAGAGTGTGCAAAGCTGTCATCAAGGCAAAGGGTGGCTATTTGAAGAATCTGAAATATAAAATATATTTTGATTTGTTTAACACTTTTTTGGTTACTACATGATTCCATATGTGTATTGATGTCTTCACTATTATTGTACAATGTAGAAAATAGTACAAATAAAGAAAAACCCTTGAATGAGTACGTGTCCTAAAACTTTTGACCGGTAGTGTAGTGCACTACTTTAGAACACTACTTTAGAACACTACTTTTGAACACAACTTTTGAACACTACTTGAGTCCTGGGTCAATAGTTGTGCCATATGTGGGGATAAGTGTGTGATCCTGTGATTTAGGACTTAGTCATGATGTTGTAAAATCTATACATGAGGAAGCCATGGAAAGAGGAACAGGATCAAATCAACATGACCATACAGAAGAGGAACCAGATGCTGTGAAACAATGGGTTCATTTAATACTGTGTACCATACTCCTTCCACACCCCGTTCAAATGCACTTCAATCTTTTGTCTTGTCCATTCACCCTCACACATACACAATCCATGTATTTTGTCACGAGGATTAAAGATCCTTCTTTAACCTGTCTCCTCCCCTACACTGATTTGAAGTGGATTTAACAAGTGACATCAATAAGGGACCATAGCTTTCACCTGGATTCACCTGGTCAGTCTGTCATGGAAAGATCATTAGTGTGACTGACCCACTAATGTTTGACTCCTCACACACAAACATGAGCTGTACAGTAAACCCAAGTTTAGCCTCTGTGTGTGTGTGTGTGTGTGTGTGTGTGTGTGTGTGTGTGTGTGTGTGTGTGTGTGTGTGTGTGTGTGTGTGTGTGTGTGTGTGTGTGTGTGTGTGTGTGTATGTGTGTGTATGTGTGTGTGTGTGTGTGTGTGTGTGCGCATAGTTCCTGGGTTACAATAACAGAAACGTCTATTTTCAAATGTACTCCTCGTTCTGAAGAGAATTAGTCAGAGCAACACACATAAACACATAATGGATGTGGGCTATTAGTGGACAGATGTTTGATTTCCTGTGTAGTGAGGATGTGGTCTTATCTGATTGTCTTCGGGGAGGCCTGAACCAGGGTCTGGCCCATTCAGACCACCTAAAGAGAGAGTGACATGTGACTCTAATTCTCCTTCTGTACTATGGCTCACGAAAATAATTCCTTTAAACCAAACCTGCCTCAAAAACAGCATTTGTCAGAAATCCACTCTTTTTGTCACATCATCCTCCTGCGTTACTGTGTCATTGTGACGTTATCACTGATACTGGCTGATGTTCCTAGAGGCAGAGAGGTGGAGACAGAGGTGGAGACAGAGAGGTGGAGACAGATGGTGGAGACAGAGAGCTGGAGACAGAGAGGTGGAGATAGATGGTGTAGACAGAGGTGGAGACAGAGAGGTGGAGACAGAGAGGTGGAGACAGAGAGGTGGAGATAGATGGTGAAGACAGAGGTGGAGACAGAGATGGAGACAGAGAGGTGGAGACAGAGAGGTGGAGATAGATGGTGGAGACAGAGAGCTGGAGACAGAGAGGTGGAGATAGATGGTGGAGACAGAGAGGTGGATACAGAGAGGTGGAGATAGATGGTGGAGACAGAGATGGAGACAGAGAGGTGGAGACAGAGAGGTGGAGATAGATGGTGGAGACAGAGGTGGAGACAGAGAGGGGGAGACAGAGAGGTGGAGACAGAGAGGTGGAGATAGATGGTGGAGACAGAGATGGAGACAGAGATGGAGACAGAGAGGTGGAGACAGAGAGGTGGAGATAGATGGTGTAGACAGAGAGGTGGATACAGAGAGGTGGAGATAGATGGTGGAGACAGAGAGGTGGAGACAGAGAGGTGGAGACAGAGAGGTGGAGAGAGAGGTGGAGACAGAGGTGGAGACAGAGAGGTGGAGATAGATGGTGAAGACAGAGGTGGAGACAGAGAGGTGGAGACAGAGAGGTGGAGATAGATGGTGGAGACAGAGATGGAGACAGAGAGGTGGAGACAGAGAGGTGGAGATAGATGGTGGAGACAGAGGTGGAGACAGAGAGGTGGAGACAGAGAGGTGGAGACAGAGAGGTGGAGATAGATGGTGAAGACAGAGATCCAGGACCTCTGATGGTTCCTGTGTCCAGAGATAGAATCTATCTTTATGTTATATTTATTTATTTATTTATTTATATCTATGCTCTGTATTCCTGGTGGGAATCAACACCTGATATACAGTTGAAATGGGAAGTTTACATACACCTTAGCCAAATACATTTAAACTCAGTTTTTCACAATTCCTGACATTTAATCCTAGTAAAAATTCCCTCTTTTAGGTCGGTTAGGATCACCACTTTATTTTAAGAATGTGAAATGTCAGAATAATAGCAGAGAGAATGATTTATTTCAGTTATTAATTCTTTCATCACATTCCTAGTGGGTCAGAAGTGTACATACACTCAATTAATATTTGGTAGCATTGCCTTTAAATTGTTTAACTTGGGTCAAACGTTTTGGGTAGCCTTCCACAAGCTTCCCACAATAAATTGGGTGAATTTTGGCCCATTCCTCCTGACAGAGCTGGTGTAACTGAGACAGGTTTGTAGGCCTCCTTGCTCGTACACGCTTTTTCAGTTCTGCTCACAAATGTTCTTTGGGATTGAGGTCAGGGCTTTGTGATGGCCACTCCAATACCTTGACTTTGTTGTCCGTAAGCCATTTTGCCACAACTTTGGAAGTATGCTTGGTGTCATTGTCCATTTGGAAGACCCATTTGCGACAAAGCTTTAACTTCCTGACTGATGTCTTGAGATGTTGCTTCAATATGTCCACATAATGTTCCCCCTCATGAAGCCATCTATTTTGTGAAGTGCACCAGTCCCTCCTGCAGCAAAGCACCTCCACAACATGATGCTGCCACCTCCGTGCTTCACGGTTGTGATGGTGAACTTCGGCTTGCCTCCCCCTTTTTCCTCCAAACATAATGATGGTCATTATGGCCAAACAATTCTATTTTTCTTTCATCAGACCAGAGGACATTTCTCCAAAAGTACGATCTTTGTCCCCATGTGCAGTTGCAAACCGTAGTCTGGCTTTTTATGGAGGTTTTGGAGCAGTGGCTTCTTCCTTGCTGAGCGGCCTTTCAGGTTATGTTGATATAAGACTCGTTTTACTGTGGATGTAGATACTTTGTACCGGTTTCCTCCAGCATCTTCACAAGGTCCTTTGCTCTGGGACTGATTTGCACTTTTCGCACCAAAGTACGTTCATCTCTAGAAGACAGAACGCATCTCCTTCCTGAGTGGTATGACAGCTGCCAGGTCCCATGGTGTTTATACTTGCGTACTATTGTTTGTACAGATGAACGTAGTACCTTCAGGCGTTTGGAAATTGTTCCCTAGGATGAACCAGAGGTCTCCAATTTGTTTCTGAGGTCTTGGCTGATTTCTTTTGATTTTCCCATGATGTCAAGCAAATAGGCACTGAGTTTGAAGGTAGGTCTTGAAATGCATCCACAGGTACACCTCCAATTGACTCAAATGATGTCAATTAGCCTATCAGAAGCTTCTAAAGCCATGACATCCTTTTCTGGAATTCTCCAAGCTATTTAAAAGCACATTCAATTTAGTGTATGTAAACTTCTGACCCACTGGAATTGTGACACAGTGAATTATAAGTGAAATAATCTGTCTGTAAACAATTGTTGGAAAAATTACTTGTGTCATGCACGAAGTAGATGTCCTAACCAACTTGACAAAACTATAGTTTGTTAACAAGAAATTTGTGGAGTGGTTGAAAAACTAGTTTTAATGACTCCAACTTAAGTGTATGTAAAGTTCCTGCTTCAACTGTACCTGCTGCCAGCCACACCTATTGTAATGGCCTGCACCCTGAAAGTTTGATGATGTATTGTACTGGGCATTGATATGATATCTTTGTGGGACCTGCCAGGGGCGTGATGACTTGGTGTGTCTGAGGGCACCATGCTAAGTATGCAAGATGGATGGATGAGAGCTGTTACTAAGTCTGTGTGTTCGTATCAGCAGCTGCTTGACTAACGCTGGGACTGTCCAATCACCTCCGGGCATAAGTAACCAGCAGCCAGGGAAGAAACCCGATGTCACAGAAAGTGACAATTACAAGGGTGTATATGGTATTTAATTAACGTGTTTCAGTCTTGTGAAGCTTCCAACCTTCAGAAACCCACCTTTCTAACTTCTGGTGTTCCTGTTCCTCTGTTTTCTCTACTTCTTTTCCTCAGCTTAGGTTTCAGCTTTGAAGTCCCACGATAAAAGGAAGAAGTGTTTTTCTCGCTCCTGTGATCAGTCACTCAATACTTCTTCATCAATATCTGTTATCAGCCGCTGAGCCACACAGTGGGCAGACAGCCTGGACTGTCTGGGTGGGTGATAGGCTCATACAGCAATCACAGACATCGCTGCTCTCTTTGTGATGTCACAAGCTGGCTTTCCTAAAAGTGGCATTATGTGCACATGCACCAAGAGTATCTTTGTGATGTCACTAAACAGCCATTTTGAGTTGATCCCCACTTTTCTTTATGATGTCACAGAAATGTTTACCAGTAGCTATGTTCCCTTCTCTTGTGATGTCACAGAAATGTTTACCAGTAGCTATGTTCCCTTCTCTTGTGATGTCACAGAAATGTTTACCAGTAGCTATGTTCCCTTCTCTTTGTGATGTCACAACCGCTAGCATTACTGATGCGTTCGTAATTCTACTCCGATTTCAGAGCACTCTCGTATGAGTGTGCCAGAGCGCAGAATAACTGATGAATTTACGAACGCTCAACACCTGTTGAATAGGACCGGTGTCAGTAAAAGTCGGCAAAAAAAGTGTCATTAAATTGTTGCCTGCATTACGGTTACAATCACCAACGCTCTGGATAACAATGTTAGCCAGTTAGCTTGGATGCCTGACTCTCCACTGTGAGGTCAGAAGGCTCGGATCAACCCTACTCCTCGGCCAGAGCGTCTAGTGTGCACTCTGAATGCCCCGAGAGCAGACGCTCTGAATTTACAAACGCCCAGAGGGCACTCTGAGCATACTCTGAAACGCCCAGAGGGCACTCTGAGCATGCTCTGAAACAGATTGAATTTACAAACGCCCAGAGGGATTGAGCATGCTCTGAAACTCCAGATTGAATTTACAAACGCCCAGAGGGCACTCTGAGCATGCTCTGAAACTCCAGATTGAATTTACAAACGCCCAGAGGCATGCTCTGAAACTCTGAGCATGCTCTGAAACTCCAGATTGAATTTACAAACGCCCAGAGGGCACTCTGAGCATGCTCTGAAACTCCAGATTGAATTTACAAACGCCCAGAGGGCACTCTGAATTTACAAAGCATAGCATGCTCTGAAACTCCAGATTGAATTTACAAACGCCCAGAGGGCACTCTGAGCATGCTCTGAAACTCCAGATTGAATTTACAAACGCCCAGAGGGCACTCTGAGCATGCTCTGAAACTCCAGATTGAATTTACAAACGCCCAGAGGGCACTCTGAGCATGCTCTGAAACTCCAGATTGAATTTACAAACGCCCAGAGGGCACTCTGAGCATGCTCTGAAACTCCAGATTGAATTTACAAACGCACCCTACATTTCTATCAGTAGTGCTCTTCTGCGATGTTACAACCTCTCTGTGAGATGTCACAAACCTTACATTCTTAACCAAAGCATGTCTTTTTGTTGACATTTGCTTCATAATCTAAACATTTGCATCACGACTATATTCCTTGTGATGTCACCAACCTAGCACCATACCAGCAAAAGAGAGAGAGAGAGAAAGAGAGAGAGAGAGAGAGAGAGAGAGAGAGAGAGAGAGAGAGAGACACATACAGAGAGACAGAGAGAGAGAGAGAGAGAGAGAGAGAGACACAGAGAGAGAGAGAGAGAGAGAGAGAGAGAGAGAGAGAGACACAGAGAGAGACACAGAGAGAGAGAGAGAGAGAGAGAGAGAGAGAGAGAGACACAGTGAGGGAGAGATAAAGACACAGAGACACACACAGAGAGATAGAGACACACAGAGAGAGAGAATCACACACTCAGCCAACTAATCCATAGCCTCCTCCACATAAAAGACACAAGGCGTACACTCCCACCCAACCAGGATGTTAGAATTTATGTGATTCAATATTTCGTTTTTTTTGCTTCATCTTTTGATACATGCTGTGTGTGAGAGAAATCTGTGCAGTTATACACTGAGGCAGAGGATGTCACCTGATCGGTCCCCACATTGCCAAACTAGGAGCCGGGGGGGGGTGTGTAAGGGGTGTGTAAGGAGAGAGAGACGGGGTGTGTAAGGGGTGTGTCTGTAGAGAGAGAGAGACAGAGAGGGAAGCAGAAAATGACAGACATGATTGTGTGTGTTTCTGGATACGGCTGCAACAACGGTTAACAGTATGAGTACCCAGAGAAGGTGAGCCTGGCTGGGTATACCTCTGAGCAGAGTGTACCATGACATCACCACGCTGGCTGGAGCTCGAGCACAGGACAGGTACTGGCTGGTCTTACTGTCTGTCTTTAGGTTGGTCGGTTGTCTGTCTGTACACCCGTGTACATGTTGAGGTAACACTTTATCTGCACAGTCCCATGTAGATGGTTTGTAAATGTTCAGTAGATGTTCAGTAACTGTCAACAACATTTCAACTAAGTATCCCCTAACCCTAACCTTAACCCTTATCTTAACCATAAACCTTACCCTAACCTTAACCCTTACCCTAACCCTAACCTTAACCCTTATCTTAACCATAAACCTTACCCTAACCTTAACCCTTACCCTAACCCTAACCTTAACCCTTATCTTAACCATAAACCTAACCCTAACCGTAACCCTTATCTTAACCCTATTCTAAAGCTAACCGTAACCTTAACCCTTACCTTAACCCTAACCTTAACCCTTATCTTAACCCTATTCTAAACCTAACCGTAACCTTAACCCTTATCTTAACCCTATTCTAAACCTAACCTAACCTTAACCCTTATCTTAACCTATTCTAAACCTAACCCTAACCTTAACCCTTATCTTAACCCTATTCTAAACCTAACCCTAACCTTAACCCTTATCTTAACCCTATTCTAAACCTAACCCTAACCTTAACCCTTATCTTAACCCTATTCTAAACCTAACCCTAACCTTAACCCTTATCTTAACCCTATTCTAAACCTAACCGTAACCTTAACCCTAACCTTAACCCTATTCTAAACCTAACCCTAACCTTAACCCTTATCTTAACCCTATTCTAAACCTAACCCTAACCTTAACCCTTATCTTAACCCTATTCTAAAGCTAACCCTAACCTTAACCCTTATCTTAACCCTATTCTAAAGCTAACCCTAACCTTAACCCTTATCTTAACCCTATTCTAAACCTAACCCTAACCTTAACCCTTATCTTAACCCTATTCTAAAGCTAACCCTAACCTTAACCCTTATCTTAACCCTATTCTAAAGCTAACCCTAACCTTAACCCTTATCTTAACCCTATTCTAAAGCTAACCCTAACCTTAACCCTTATCTTAACCCTATTCTAAAGCTAACCCTAACCTTAACCCTTATCTTAACCCTATTCTAAAGCTAACCCTAACCTTAACCCTTATCTTAACCCTATTCTAAAGCTAACCCTAACCTTAACCCTTATCTTAACCCTATTCTAAACCTAACCGTAACCTTAGCAAGCATCTGTTTATCAACAGATAGTACTGTATAACAATCTGCAGATCATATGTATGGGACTATACAAATCAAATGTGACCCATGTTGCTTACAGTAGACCATGGACATTGTTGAAGTGACTATCATGTGCTGTTTTGGTTCTTTATAATATTGTAGTTGGCTGCTCTGATAATGCTTATTTTTTGTATAACGTGTAAGTTTGGAGAGTCTCTGTGTTGACATAGTGTTGAAGTGGCAGGAACACACACACCCAGGAAGCTCACAGAAAAGACTGTCTATGTTCACTGTAGCTCCCCTTCCATCTCTCTGTTTGCCGATGAGATTCTGTGACCTTGTGACCTCTAGAACCCTCAAACTCAACTCTGGAACCTCTATGCTACTTCCACTGCGTTTTTTTCTTCATTTTTTCCATCTAATCAGGGACTGACATAGACCTGGGACACCAGGTGTGTGCAATTAATTATCAGGTAGAACAGAAAACCAGCAAGCTCTGGACATCGTAGGGTATACCTTGTGTCTCTTTCAATGAAAATTCTCACGTTATCTGTAGAGGGAATGGGATGAATGGATATGGGGAAGAGAGAGGGAGGTATTCTTCAGAAAATATAAATGTTGGAGTGTTACGTAACTGTAGTGGTCCTACCCTTAAACTGATGTAAAGGAAGGCTTGGCATACTAACACCTAGTATTGTGTACCTTAGCAGCTTCTGTCTACCAAAACCTAGTATTGTGTACCTTAGCAGCTTCTGTCTACTAAAACCTAGTATTGTGTACCTTAGCAGCTTCTGTCTACTAAAACCTAGTATTGTGTACCTTAGCAGCTTCTGTCTACCAAAACCTAGTATTGTGTACCTTAGCAGCTTCTGTCTACTAAAACCTAGTATTGTGTACCTTAGCAGCTTCTGTCTACCAACATCTACTATTGTGTACCTTAGCAGCTTCTGTCTACTAAAACCTAGTATTGTGTACCTTAGCAGCTTCTGTCTACCAAAACCTAGTATTGTGTACCTTAGCAGCTTCTGTCTACCAAAACCTAGTATTGTGTACCTTAGCAGCTTCTGTCTACCAAAACCTAGTATTGCGTAACTTAGCAGCTTCTGTCTACTAAAACCTAGTATTGTGTACCTTAGCAGCTTCTGTCTACCAGAACCTAGTATTGTGTACCTTAGCAGCTTCTGTCTACCAACATCTACTATTGTGTACCTTAGCAGCTTCTGTCTACCAAAATCTACTATTGTGTACCTTAGCAGCTTCTGTCTACCAAAATCTACTATTGTGTACCTTAGCAGCTTCTGTCTACCAACATCTACTATTGTGTACCTTAGCAGCTTCTGTCTACTAAAACCTAGTATTGTGTACCTTAGCAGCTTCTGTCTACTAAAACCTACTATTGTGTACCTTAGCAGCTTCTGTCTACCAAAACCTACTATTGTGTACCTTAGCAGCTTCTGTCTACCAAAACCTAGTATTGTGTACCTTAGCAGCTTCTGTCTACCAAAATCTACTATTGTGTACCTTAGCAGCTTCTGTCTACCAACATCTACTATTGTGTACCTTAGCAGCTTCTGTCTACTAAAACCTAGTATTGTGTACCTTAGCAGCTTCTGTCTACCAAAATCTACTATTGTGTACCTTAGCAGCTTCTGTCTACCAAAATCTACTATTGTGTACCTTAGCAGCTTCTGTCTACCAAAATCTACTATTGTGTACCTTAGCAGCTTCTGTCTACTAAAACCTAGTATTGTGTACCTTAGCAGCTTCTGTCTACCAAAACCTAGTATTGTGTACCTTAGCAGCTTCTGTCTACCAAAACCTACTATTGTGTACCTTAGCAGCTTCTGTCTACCAAAACCTACTATTGTGTACCTTAGCAGCTTCTGTCTACCAAAACCTAGTATTGTGTAACTTAGCAGCTTCTGTCTACTAAAACCTAGTATTGTGTACCTTAGCAGCTTCTGTCTACCAGAACCTAGTATTGTGTACCTCAGCAGCTTCTGTCTACCAACATCTACTATTGTGTACCTTAGCAGCTTCTGTCTACCAGAACCTAGTATTGTGTACCTTAGCAGCTTCTGTCTACTAAAACCTAGTATTGTGTACCTTAGCAGCTTCTGTCTACCAAAACCTAGTATTGTGTAGCTTCTGTCTACCAAAGCAGTACCTTCTGTCTATCCAAAATCTACTATTGTGTACCTTAGCAGCTTCTGTCTACCAAAACCTACTATTGTGTACCTTAGCAGCTTCTGTCTACCAAAACCTACTATTGTGTACCTTAGCAGCTTCTGTCTACCAAAACCTACTATTGTGTACCTTAGCAGCTTCTGTCTACCAAAACCTACTATTGTGTACCTTAGCAGCTTCTGTCTACCAAAACCTACTATTGTGTACCTTAGCAGCACTTCCCTTCCTCCTTTGTTTTTACAAGTTAATCGCTATACATGCACTACAGTTCAAAAGTTTGCGGTCACTCAGAAATGTCTTTGTTTTTGAAAGTTTTGTCCATTAAAATAACATCAAATTGATCAGAAATACAGTGTAGACATTGTAAATGTTGTAAATTACTATTGTAGCTGGAAACGGCAGATTTCTATGAATATCTACATAGGCGTACAGAAGTCCATTATCAGCAACCATCCCCCCTGTGTTCCAATGGCACGTTGTGTTAGCTAATCCAAGTTTATCATTTCAATTGATCATTAGAAAACCCTTTTGCAATTATGTTAGCACCGCTGAAAACTGTTGTCCTGATTAAAGAAGCAATAAAACGGTTCTTCTTTAGACTAGTTGAGTATCTGGAGCATCAGCATTTGTGAGTTCGATTACTTTCTTCTGAAACTCGTCAGTCTATTCGAGAAATTGCCAAGAAAATGAAGATCTCGTACAACGCTTGTGTACTACTCCCTTCACAGAATAGTGCAAACTGGCTCTAACCAGATAGGAAGAGGAGTGGGTGGCCCCGGTACACAACTGAGCAAGAGGAAAAGCACATTAGAGTGTCTAGTTTGAGAAACAGATGCCTCACAAGTCCTCAACTGGCAGCTTCATTAAATAGTAACAGCGAAACACCAGTCTCAACGTCAACAGTGAAGAGGCAACTCCGGGATGCTGGCCATCGAGGCAGAGTTGCAAAGAAAAAGCCATGTCTCAGACTGGCCAATAAAAAGAAAAGATAAAAATGGGCAAAAGAACAAAGACACTGGACAGATGAGTGGCCAGCACAGTCACGGGATCTCAACCCTATTGGGCTGTTGTGGGAGCTGCTTGACCGTATGGTACGTAAGAAGTGCCCATAAAGCCATTCCAATTTGTGTGAGATGCTTCAGGAAGCGTGGTGTGAAATCTCTTCAGATTTCCTCAACAAATTGACAACTAGAATGCCAAAGGTCTGCAGGGCTGTAATTTCTGAGGATTCTTTGATGAAAGCAAAGTTTGAAGGACACAGTTATTATTTCAATTAAAAATCATTATTTATAACCTTGTAAACATCTTGACTATATTTCCTATTGATTTTGCAACTCATATCATGTATGTTTTCATGGAAAATGACCCCAAACTTTAGAACATTACATGTTCAGTACATGTTGACATATGGTGAGCAATACTTTGTAAAACATTTGGATGAAACATTATAATTTTGGGGGGGGAAGATTCATTCTCTTTAAATGCATTTTCAATCATTACAGTAGTCTGGAAATATTCTAAGATTCCTTTGTATGTTTATAATAATTAATCATTCTCTTACATGTCATTAAAAATAAATAAATATAAAATCCCAGAATGCATCATTACAGGATGTAAGGGGTCAACCTAATCTTATGACAAAAATGCAAAAAAAATATTGTGACAATAATATTTGAAATGGTATCTGTATTATTTGCAGTAATACGTGGCAGATGCTTTTAGTAAAATATTTGCAAAAGAATGAGACATTCGTGCTTCATGTCTCAGTTGAATTTCTTTGAATTGCTTTAAATGAAACTATATTTCCTTTCATTCAAATTAAATTAAAATCAAATCAGTTTATTTATCACGTGCGCCGAATACAACAGGTTCACCTTAGAGTGAAATGCTTACTTACATGCCCTAGCCAACAGTGCAAGTTTTAAGTAAGAAATAGATTAACAATAGATAAGTAAAGGAAAAAGACAGGATAAAATAACAGAAGTGGTTAGTCAGGCTGATTGAGGTAGCATGTACATGTAGATATGGTTAAAGTGACTATGCATATATGATAAACAGAGAGTAGCAGTAGTGTAAAAGAGGGGTTGGCGGGTGGTGGGTGGTGGGTAGCGGGACACAATGCAGATAGTCCGGGTAGCCAATGTGTGGGGGGGGGCACCGGTTAGTCGGGATAATTGCTTCCTGTGGGGTGTTGTATTCATTGAAATGAGTGGGTTGAGTTCAATTCAATTCAGAAATTCCGAATTGACCCCAACTACTCAAATCAAATCAAATGTATTTATATAGCCCTTCGTACATCAGCTGATATCTCAAAGTGCTGTTACAGAAACCCAGCCTAAAACCCCAAACAGCAAGCAATGCAGGTGTAGAATACTCCTTTCATCTCCACACTGTCATATAGTACGTTAGTGAGGCTCAGATCAGGTATTTTACAGGTACCACATACATTATGTTCAGTATAAATATGTGGCCCATGTAGCTATCACCAAGCTTCAACCATCTGAGCCTTGGGAACCATGAGCCAAGCCTTGCTTAGCGGTTTGAAGTGACATCATGGAAATAGACAGGGTTGGTTGTTGTGGCCCTAGAAAGTCTGCCCGGCTGGTTTCTAACATGAAATATGCAAACGTCTGTAGGAGAATTTTCCATCAAGACTACTTCTCTATTTCTGTCCCTGAATCCTCCTATCTGTGTGTCTGTAATCTGTAATCCTATAGCACCGTAGAGCATCACTGTGTCTTTCTGTCTGTAATCTGTAATCCTATAGCACCGTAGAGAATCACTGTGTCTTTCTGTCTGTAATCCTATAGCACCGTAGAGCATCACTGTGTCTTTCTGTCTGTAATCTGTAATCCTATAGCACCGTAGAGCATCACTGTGTCTTTCTGTCTGTAATCTGTAATCCTATAGCACCGTAGAGCATCACTGTGTCTTTCTGTCTGTAATCTGTAATCCTATAGCACCGTAGAGCATCACTGTGTCTTTTTTGTCTGTGTGTCTGTGATCTGTAATCCTATAGCACCGTAGAGCATCACTGTGTCTTTCTGTCTGTAATCCTATAGCACCGTAGAGCATCACTGTGTCTTTCTGTCTGTAATCTGTAATCCTATAGCACCGTAGAGCATCACTGTGTCTTTCTGTCTGTAATCTGTAATCCTATAGCACCGTAGAGCATCACTGTGTCTTTCTGTCTGTAATCTGTAATCCTATAGCACCGTAGAGCATCACTGTGTCTTTTTTGTCTGTGTGTCTGTGATCTGTAATCCTATAGCACCGTAGAGCATCACTGTGTCTTTCTGTCTGTAATCTGTAATCCTATAGCACCGTAGAGCATCACTGTGTCTTTCTGTCTGTGATCTGTAATCCTATAGCACCGTAGAGCATCACTGTGTCTTTCTGTCTGTGATCTGTAATCCTATAGCACCGTAGAGCATCACTGTGTCTTTCTGTCTGTAATCTGTAATCCTATAGCACCGTAGAGCATCACTGTGTCTTTCTGTCTGTAATCTGTAATCCTATAGCACCGTAGAGCATCACTGTGTCTTTCTGTCTGTAATCCTATAGCACCGTAGAGCATCACTGTGTCTTTCTGTCTGTGATCTGTAATCCTATAGCACCGTAGAGCATCACTGTGTCTTTCTGTCTGTGATCTGTAATCCTATAGCACCGTAGAGCATCACTGTGTCTTTCTGTCTGTAATCTGTAATCCTATAGCACCGTAGAGCATCACTGTGTCTTTCTGTCTGTAATCTGTAATCCTATAGCACCGTAGAGCATCACTGTGTCTTTCTGTCTGTAATCCTATAGCACCGTAGAGCATCACTGTGTCTTTCTGTCTGTGATCTGTAATCCTATAGCACCGTAGAGCATCACTGTGTCTTTCTGTCTGTAATCTGTAATCCTATAGCACCGTAGAGCATCACTGTGTCTTTCTGTCTGTGATCTGTAATCCTATAGCACCGTAGAGCATCACTGTGTCTTTCTGTCTGTGATCTGTAATCCTATAGCACCGTAGAGCATCACTGTGTCTTTCTGTCTGTAATCTGTAATCCTATAGCACCGTAGAGCATCACTGTGTCTTTCTGTCTGTAATCTGTAATCCTATAGCACCGTAGAGCATCACTGTGTCTTTCTGTCTGTAATCCTATAGCACCGTAGAGCATCACTGTGTCTTTCTGTCTGTGATCTGTAATCCTATAGCACCGTAGAGCATCACTGTGTCTTTCTGTCTGTGATCTGTAATCCTATAGCACCGTAGAGCATCACTGTGTCTTTCTGTCTGTAATCTGTAATCCTATAGCACCGTAGAGCATCACTGTGTCTTTCTGTCTGTAATCTGTCATCCTATAGCACCGTAGAGCATCACTGTGTCTTTCTGTCTGTAATCTGTAATCCTATAGCACCGTAGAGCATCACTGTGTCTTTCTGTCTGTAATCTGTAATCCTATAGCACCGTAGAGCATCACTGTGTCTTTCTGTCTGTAATCTGTAATCCTATAGCACCGTAGAGCATCACTGTGTCTTTCTGTCTGTAATCTGTAATCCTATAGCACCGTAGAGCATCACTGTGTCTTTCTGTCTGTGATCTGTAATCCTATAGCACCGTAGAGCATCACTGTGTCTTTCTGTCTGTAATCTGTAATCCTATAGCACCGTAGAGCATCACTGTGTCTTTCTGTCTGTAATCTGTCATCCTATAGCACCGTAGAGCATCACTGTGTCTTTCTGTGTCTGTAATCTGTAATCCTATAGCACCGTAGAGCATCACTGTGTTTTTTTCTGTCTGTAATCTGTAATCCTATAGCACCGTAGAGCATCACTGTGTCTTTCTGTCTGTAATCTGTAATCCTATAGCACCGTAGAGCATCACTGTGTCTTTCTGTCTGTAATCTGTAATCCTATAGCACCGTAGAGCATCACTGTGTCTTTTTTGTCTGTGTGTCTGTAATCTGTAATCCTATAGCACCGTAGAGCATCACTGTGTCTTTTTTGTCTGTGTGTCTGTAATCTGTAATCCTATAGCACCGTAGAGCATCACTGTGTCTTTCTGTCTGTAATCTGTAATCCTATAGCACCGTAGAGCATCACTGTGTCTTTCTGTCTGTAATCTGTAATCCTATAGCACCGTAGAGCATCACTGTGTCTTTCTGTCTGTAATCTGTAATCCTATAGCACCGTAGAGCATCACTGTGTCTTTCTGTCTGTAATCTGTAATCCTATAGCACCGTAGAGCATCACTGTGTCTTTTTTGTCTGTGTGTCTGTAATCTGTAATCCTATAGCACCGTAGAGCATCACTGTGTCTTTTTTGTCTGTGTGTCTGTAATCTGTAATCCTATAGCACCGTAGAGCATCACTGTGGCTTTCTGTTCCATCGATCTGTTGTGCGCTGCACTGTTGGGCACCCAGTTTCAACAGTAGGACTGTCTCCCACAGTATACACACTACCTGCTCAAATAACTGCTTGAGCATACTGCATAACTGTACATAGCTGTTTCTAAATGGATGCAGAAGAACCTCTTTGTTGGATTGGCTGGGAGCAGCATAGGACTGGTGTATGTGCACTATGGAACCGTCTGGTTTGAGTTTCTAGGTCATCCCAGGGATATGAGTGAGGTGGATGAGACTGGATTTGTGCTGACTTGGCTCTGAGGGTTTGAGGTAAAAGCAGGATCAATAATTTACTAGAAGACCAGTTGACTTGACCTATTTACTAGTCTCCAGTCCTCTTAGGGACAGATCAAAAGGTTGTTGTTTTTTTGCTTTGGGGAGGGTTGTGTGTTGTTTGTTATTGGGCATAGGGGAGGGTAGTGTGTGTTTGTTATTGGGCATAGGGGAGGGTAGTGTGTGTTTGTTATTGGGCATAGAGGAGGGTAGTGTGTGTTTGTTATTGGGCAGAGGGGAGGGTAGTGTGTGTTTGTTATTGGGCATAGGGGAGGGTAGTGTGTGTTTGTTATTGGGCATAGGGGAGGGTAGTGTGTGTTTGTTATTGGGGTTAGAGGAGGGTAGGGTGTGTTTGTTATTGGGGATAGAGGAGGGTAGTGTGTGTTTGTTATTGGGGTTAGAGGAGGGTAGTGTGTGTTTTTATTGGGGTTAGAGGAGGGTAGTGTGTGTTTGTTATTGGGGTTAGGGAGGGTAGTGTGTGTTTGTTATTGGGGTTAGAGGAGGGTAGGGTGTGTTTGTTTGTTAATGGGCATAGTGGAGGGTAGTGTGTGTTTTTTATTGGGGTTAGAGGAGGGTAGTGTGTGTTTGTTATTGGGGTTAGAGGAGGGTAGTGTGTGTTTGTTATTGGGCTTGGAGGGTAGTGTGTGTTTGTTATTGGGGTTAGAGGAGGGTAGTGTGTGTTTGTTATTGGGCATAGGGGTAGGTAGTGTGTGTTTGTTATTGGGGTTAGAGGAGGGTAGTGTGTGTTTGGTATTGGGCATAGGGGAAGGTAGTGTGTGTTTGTTATTGGGCATAGGGGAGGGTAGTGTGTGTTTGTTATTTGGGTTAGAGGAGGGTAGTGTGTGTTTGTTATTGGGGTTAGAGGAGGGTAGTGTGTGTTTGTTATTGGGGTTAGAGGAGGGTAGTGTGTGTTTGTTATTGGGCATAGGGGAGGGTAGTGTGTGTTTGTTATTGGGCATAGGGGAGGGTAGTGTGTGTTTGTTATTGGGGTTAGAGGAGGGTAGTGTGTGTTTGTTATTGGGCAGAGGGGAGGGTAGTGTGTGTTTGTTATT
Source organism: Oncorhynchus nerka (assembly GCF_034236695.1). Lineage (NCBI taxonomy): Eukaryota > Metazoa > Chordata > Actinopteri > Salmoniformes > Salmonidae > Oncorhynchus > Oncorhynchus nerka. The sequence continues at coordinate 71,013,941 of NC_088398.1, read as the reverse complement.
GGGCATAGGGGAGGGTAGTGTGTGTTTTGTTATTGGGCATAGGGGAAGGTAGTGTGTGTTTGTTATTGGGGTTAGAGGAGGGTAGTGTGTGTTTGTTATTGGGCATAGGGGAGGGTAGTGTGTGTTTGTTATTGGGCATAGGGGAAGGTAGTGTGTGTTTGTTATTGGGGTTAGAGGAGGGTAGTGTGTGTTTGTTATTGGTGTTAGAGGAGGGTAGTGTGTGTTTGTTATTGGGCTTAGAGGAGGGTAGTGTGTGTTTATTATTGGGGTTAGAGGAGGGTAGTGTGTGTTTGTTATTGGGCATAGGGGTAGGTAGTGTGTGTTTGTTATTGGGGTTAGAGGAGGGTAGTGTGTGTTTGGTATTGGGCATAGGGGAGGGTAGTGTGTGTTTGTTATTGGGCATAGGGGAGGGTAGTGTGTGTTTGTTATTGGGCATAGAGGAGGGTAGTGTGTGTTTGTTATTGGGCAGAGGGAGGGTAGTGTGTGTTTGTTATTGGGCATAGGGGAGGGTAGTGTGTGTTTGTTATTGGGCATAGGGGAGGGTAGTGTGTGTTTGTTATTGGGGTTAGAGGAGGGTAGGGTGTGTTTGTTATTGGGGATAGAGGAGGGTAGTGTGTGTTTGTTATTGGGGTTAGAGGAGGGTAGTGTGTGTTTTTTATTGGGGTTAGAGGAGGGTAGTGTGTGTTTGTTATTGGGGTTAGGGGAGGGTAGTGTGTGTTTGTTATTGGGGTTAGAGGAGGGTAGGGTGTGTTTGTTTGTTAATGGGCATAGTGGAGGGTAGTGTGTGTTTTTTATTGGGGTTAGAGGAGGGTAGTGTGTGTTTGTTATTGGGGTTAGAGGAGGGTAGTGTGTGTTTGTTATTGGGCTTGGAGGGTAGTGTGTGTTTGTTATTGGGGTTAGAGGAGGGTAGTGTGTGTTTGTTATTGGGCATAGGGGTAGGTAGTGTGTGTTTGTTATTGGGGTTAGAGGAGGGTAGTGTGTGTTTGGTATTGGGCATAGGGGAAGGTAGTGTGTGTTTGTTATTGGGCATAGGGGAGGGTAGTGTGTGTTTGTTATTTGGGTTAGAGGAGGGTAGTGTGTGTTTGTTATTGGGGTTAGAGGAGGGTAGTGTGTGTTTGTTATTGGGGTTAGAGGAGGGTAGTGTGTGTTTGTTATTGGGCATAGGGGAGGGTAGTGTGTGTTTGTTATTGGGCATAGGGAGGGTAGTGTGTGTTTTGTTATTGGGGTTAGAGGAGGGTAGTGTGTGTTTGTTATTGGGCAGAGGGGAGGGTAGTGTGTGTTTGTTATTGGGCATAGGGGAGGGTAGTGTGTGTTTTGTTATTGGGCATAGGGGAAGGTAGTGTGTGTTTGTTATTGGGGTTAGAGGAGGGTAGTGTGTGTTTGTTATTGGGCATAGGGGAGGGTTGTGTGTAGAGGAGGGTGAGTGTGTTTGTTATTGGGCATAGGGGTAGGTAGTGTGTGTTTGTTATTGGGGTTAGAGGAGGGTAGTGTGTGTTTGTTATTGGGCATAGGGAAGGTAGTGTGTGTTTGTTATTGGGCATAGGGGAGGGTAGTGTGTGTTTGTTATTGGGGTTAGAGGAGGGTAGTGTGTGTTTGTTATTGGGCAGAGGGGAGGGTAGTGTGTGTTTGTTATTGGGCATAGGGGAGGGTAGTGTGTGTTTGTTATTGGGCATAGGGAAGGTAGTGTGTGTTTGTTGTTGGGGTTAGAGGAGGGTAGTGTGTGTTTGTTATTGGGCATAGGGGAGGGTTGTGTGTGTTTGTTATTGGGCATAGGGGAAGGTAGTGTGTGTTTGTTATTGGGGTTAGAGGAGGGTAGTGTGTGTTTGGTATTGGGCATAGGGGAGGGTAGTGTGTGTTTGTTATTGGGGTTAGAGGAGGGTAGTGTGTGTTTGTTATTGGGCATAGGGGAGGGTAGTGTGTGTTTGTTATTGGGGTTAGAGGAGGGTAGTGTGTGTTTGTTATTGGGCATAGGGGAGGGTAATGTGTGTTTGTTGTTAGGGTTAGAAGGAGGGTAGTGTGTGTTTGTTATTGGGCATAGTGGAGGGTAGTGTGTGTTTGTTATTGGACATAAGGGAGGGTAATGTGTGTTTCTTATTGGGCATAAGGGAGGTTGTGTTTTTTCCCTTGTGGGGCCCCAGTTTTGAGGATCAGCGGGGTGGAGATGTGGTTTCCTACCCTCACCACCTGGGGGCGGCACGTCAGGAAGTCCAGGACCCAGTTGCACAGGGCGGGGTCGAGACCCAGGGTCTCAAGCTTAATGACGAGTTTGGAGGGTACTATGGTGTTAAATGCTGAGCTGTAGTCGATTAACAGCATTCTTACATAGGTATTCCTCTTGTCCAGATGGGTTAGGGCAGTGTGATGGCGATTGCGTCGTCTGTGGATCTGTTGGGGCGGTAAGAAAATTGGAGTGGGTCTAGGGTATCAGGTAGGGTGGAGGTGATATGATCCTTGACTAGTCTCTCAAAGCACTTCGTGATGATAGTCATTTAGCTCAGTTACCTTAGCTTTCTTGGGAACAGGAACACTGGTCGCCCTCTTGAAGCATGTGGGAACAGCAGACTGGGATAGGGATTGATTAAATGTGTCCATAAACACACCAGCCAGCCAGTCTGCACATGCTCTGAGGACGCAGCCGGGGATGCCGTCTGGGCCGGCAGCCTTGCGAGAGTTAACACGTTTAAATGTTTTACTCACGTTGGCTGTGGTGAAGGAGTGTCCGCAGGTTTTGGTAGGGGGCCGTGTCGGTGGCACTGTATTGTCCTCAAAGTGAGCAAACATTGGGGTCCGCGACGGGGCTTGTTTTCTTTTTGTAGTCCGTGATTGACTGTAGACCCTGCCACATACCTCTCGTGTCTGAGCCGTTGAATTGTGACTCCTCTTTGTCTCTATACTGATGCTTAGCTTGTTTCATTGCATTGCTGAGGGAATAACAGCACTGTTTGTATTCGGTCATGTTTCCGGTCGCCTTGCCCTGATTAAAAGCAGTGGTTCGCGCTTTCAGTTTTGCGCGAATGTTGCCATCAATCCACGGTTTCTGGTTGGGGAAGGTTTTAATTGTCACCGTGGGTACAACATCACCGATGCACTTGCTAATCAACTCGCTCAGAGAATCAGCACATTCATGAATGTTGTTGTCACCTCCCATATTACCAAGGCCCTTCTCCCCCAATTGTTCAGATTGGCCGGGCGTCCAGCTCTAGGAAGAGCCTTGGTGGTTCCCAACTTCTTCCATTTAAGAATGATAGAGGCCACTGTGTTCTTGGGACCTTCAATGCTGCAGACATTTTTTGAACCCTTCCCCAGATCTGTGCCTCGACACGGAGCTCTACGGACAATTCCTTCGACCTCATGGCTTGGTTTTTGCTCTGACATGTACTGTCAATTGTGGAATCTTATATAGACAGGTGTGTGCCTTTCTAAATCATGTCCAATCAATTGAATTTACCACAGATGGACTCCAAGTTGTAGAAACATCTCAAGGATGATCAATTGAAATGTATCAAAGGACTCATAGCAAAGGGCCTGAATTCTTATGTAAATAAGGTATTTAAAAAAATATATATATATATTTGTAAAAATGTCTAAACCTGTTTTTTATTTAATACATATTTAATACAAGGCTGTAACGTAACAAAATTACGAAAAAAACAAGGGGTCTGAATACTTTCCGAAGGCACATCATGTGAGAATGCTGTTCATTGACTACAACTCAGCGTTCAACACCATAGCGCCGATGAGGCTCATCACTAAGCTAAGGACCTCAGGACTAAACACTTCCCTCTGTAACTGTATCCTGGACTTCCTGACTGTCCGCCCCTAGGTGGTAAGGGGAGGCAAGAACACATCTGCCACACTGATACTCAACGCGGGCGCCACTCAGGGGTGCATGCTTAGTCCCCTCCTCTACTCCCTGTTCACCCTCGACTACGTGGCCAAGCACAACTCCAACACCATCATTAAGTTTATTAACGACACAACAGTGGTATACCTGATCACCCACAACGATGAGACAGCCTATAGAGAGGAGGTCAGAGTCCTGCCGCCCCTTGTCTTACCAGATGCCGCTGTTCTATCCTGCCGGTACAGCCGGTACAGCGTATAACCAGTATGTTGATAGTGTCGTCGTTCAGCCACGACTCCGTGAAGCATAAGATATTACAGTTTTGAAAGACCCATTTGTAGTTTAATCTAGCGAGCAGGTCATTGATTTTATTCTCCAAAGATTGCACGTTTGCTAGCAGAATGGAAGGAAGTGGGGGTTTATTCAATCGCCTACGAATTCTCACTAGGCAGCCTGCCCTTTGGCCCCTTTTTCTCCGCCTCACGGGGATCTGGGCCTGTTCCCAAGAAAGCGGTATGTCGGGCTCGTCAGACTCGTTAAAGGATGAAAAGGATTCTGCCAGTCTGTGGTGAGTAGTCACAGTCCTGATGTCCAGAAGTTATTTTTGGTCAGAAGAGACGGTAAAGGCAACATTATGTACAAAATAAAAATAAAAATAAGTTTAAAAAAAGCGCAAATAAACGAACAAAAAACACAATTGGTTGGGGACACGTAAAACGTCTGTCTTCTTCTCTTGAGGGCCGAACACACCCCAATTCAAGTCGACGGGTCTGTAGTAGAGCGGGTCATGAGCTTCCATTTCCTTGGTGTCCACATCACCAACAAACAATCATGGTCTAAACAGTCGTGAAGAGGCACGACAATGCCTATTACCACTCAGGAGACATGAAAACATTTGGCATGGGTCCCCAGATCCTCAAAAAGGTCTACAGCTGCACCATCGAGAACAACCTAACCGGTTGCATCACCGCCTGGTATGGCAACGGCTCGGCATCTGACCGTAAGGCGCTACAGCCACACAAGTCATATGCTCTTCTCTCTGCTACCACACGGCAAGCGGTACCGGAGATCCACGTCTAGGTCCAAAAAGCTCCTAAACAGCTTCTACCCCCAAGCCATAAGACTGCTGAACGTGGCTAATCATGTTTACTATCTATTGTTATCATTGACACTCATTGACTTGGTACTGGTACCCCCTGTATATAGCCATGCTGTTGTTATTTTATTGTGTTACTGAAATTTCTTAACTCTTTTCTTAAAACTGCATTGTTGGTTAATTAAGGGCTTGTAAGTAAGCATTTCACAGTAAGGTCTATACCTGTAGTCTAGCGCATGTGACATTTACAATTTGAAATTTAATTTTGATCTGTTACAAAACACCAAAAAGTTTGATGTCATTCTGAGATTTTCAAGCCAAGCCTTCTGTACTGGCTAAGCCTACAAGGTAGGGAGAAATGCATTTTCTGTTTGTCCAGATTTACATAACCTATTTATTGTGATGTTGAAAACACGAACCATGATATTGAAGTGGCTGAAATATGAATGCTTTGTTTATTGGTTGTGTGGTGCATTGGCACAGAACCCTGTTGGTGGAAAATTTGTTCAATATATTTTATATAATTATAAATATGTCATCAAATTGTTGAAAATCTGATTTCCCCCTAGCTGATCATTGTCTGCAGCCAGCTCTGTTCGTAGTGTAATGAAACAGGCAGGGAGAGTTAGCTGTCGGTGGTGGTCAGCGAAACCTCAACCTTCTGGCCCATAGCCCTGCGTAGCATCAACTGTGCCACAAAAGAATGCTGAATCCACATTTATATTCATGTTTATAAACACAGGTTCGCTACAGTTATTGTTATTTGTGGTCGTAAACATTATTTAGAGTTCATTCTATGAGGGGGGAGGGTGTTCCATTTATTTTACTGTAAAAGGGAAGGGTCATGTGAAAATATTATTGATGGAGGGTGGTGCATTTTTTTGGTATGACACCTTGAGTTAGAACAGCCCCTCCCTCCAAGTACATTTCGATCTGTCCCTTACTGTGTAGAATTGGACCAGTCTCCCAAACTGGAGCAAGAAAAATAAGTACATGCAGATTGCAACTATATAATATATAATAAATCATATACAAAGAGTATTATGCTACCAAAACTCTTTAATATTACAAATGAACAACAGAAATATTAGCCAACAGCTATGCATTTTCTGAGGAACTGTAGAAGTACAGTATTTTATATAGGAAATTACTACATGCAGGTACTAAAGAACAATGGTGTTGACAGAATGCTGTTCCGCTTTTAGAAAACTTCCAGTTATGGGTAAAATATGCTGAGTAAAGAATGAGAGATTTGGGGCTGTGTGTCACAGTGTCTCTGGCCTAGTTTTGTTCCAGTGTACCAGAGTACGTGAGAAGAGTTGAGCAGTTTGAAATCCCACTCGTTGCTCATGAAGTGGTGCTTGTCCACTACTCTCGGTTCGCTCCACGTCCTTTCCAACAGCTCCGCTAAAAACCGCTCTGTGCTCATGAAGTGGTGCTTGTCCTCTACTCTCGGTTCGCTCCACGTCCTTTCCAACAGCTCCGCTAAAAACCGCTCTGTGCTCATGAAGTGGTGCTTGTCCTCTACTCTCGGTTCGCTCCACGTCCTTTCCAACAGCTCCGCTAAAAACCGCTCTGTGCTCATGAAGTGGTGCTTGTCCTCTACTCTCGGTTCGCTCCACGTCCTTTCCAAGAGCTCCGCTAAAAACCGCTCTGTGCTCATGAAGTGGTGCTTGTCCACGACTCTCGGTTCGCTCCACGTCCTTTCCAACAGCTCCGCTAAAAACCGCTCTGTGCTCATGAAGTGGTGCTTGTCCTCTACTCTCGGTTCGCTCCACGTCCTTTCCAACAGCTCCGCTAAAAACCACTCTGTGCTCATGAAGTGGTGCTTGTCCTCTACTCTCGGTTCGCTCCACGTCCTTTCCAACAGCTCCGCTAAAAACCGCTCTGTGCTCATGAAGTGGTGCTTGTCCACTACTCTCGGGTCGCTCCACGTCCTTTCCAACAGCTCCGCTAAAAACCGCTCTGTGCTCATGAAGTGGTGCTTGTCCTCTACTCTCGGTTCGCTCCACGTCCTTTCCAACAGCTCCGCTAAAAACCGCTCTGTGCTCATGAAGTGGTGCTTGTCCACTACTCTCGGGTCGCTCCCGTCCTTTCCAACAGCTCCGCTAAAAACCGCTCTGTGCTCATGAAGTGGTGCTTGTCCACTACTCGGGTCGCTCCACGTCCTTTCCAACAGCTCCGCTAAAAACCGCTCTGTGCTCATGAAGTGGTGCTTGTCCTCTACTCTCGGTTCGCTCCACGTCCTTTCCAACAGCTCCGCTAAAAACCGCTCTGTGCTCATGAAGTGGTGCTTGTCCACTACTCTCGGGTCGCTCCACGTCCTTTCCAACAGCTCCGCTAAAAACCGCTCTGTGCTCATGAAGTGGTGCTTGTCCTCTACTCTCGGGTCGCTCCATGTCCTTTCCAACAGCTCCGATAAAAACCGCTCTGTGCTCATGAAGTGGTGCTTGTCCTCTACTCTCGGTTCGCTCCACGTCCTTTCCAACAGCTCCGCTAAAAACCGCTCTGTGATCATGAAGTGGTGCTTGTCCTCTACTCTCGGTTCGCTCCACGTCCTTTCCAACAGCTCCGCTAAAAACCGCTCTGTGCTCATGAAGTGGTGCTTGTCCTCTACTCTCGGTTCGCTCCACGTCCTTTCCAACAGCTCCGCTAAAAACCGCTCTGTGCTCATGAAGTGGTGCTTGTCCACTACTCTCGGTTCGCTCCACGTCCTTTCTAACAGCTCCGCTAAAAACCGCTCTGTGCTCATGAAGTGGTGCTTGTCCTCTACTCTCGGGTCGCTCCACGTCCTTTCCAACAGCTCCGCTAAAAACCGCTCTGTGCTCATGAAGTGGTGCTTGTCCTCTACTCTCGGTTCGCTCCACGTCCTTTCCAACAGCTCCGCTAAAAACCGCTCTGTGCTCATGAAGTGGTGCTTGTCCTCTACTCTCGGTTCGGTCCACGTCCTTTCCAACAGCTCCGCTAAAAACCGCTCTGTGCTCATGAAGTGGTGCTTGTCCTCTACTCTCGGTTCGCACCACGTCCTTTCCAAGAGCTCCGCTAAAAACCGCTCTGTGCTCATGAAGTGGTGCTTGTCCACTACTCTCGGGTCGCTCCACGTCCTTTCCAACAGCTCCGCTAAAAACCGCTCTGTGCTCATGAAGTGGTGCTTGTCCTCTACTCTCGGTTCGCACCACGTCCTTTCCAAGAGCTCCGCTAAAAACCGCTTTGTGCTCATGAAGTGGTGCTTGTCCACTACTCTCGGGTCGCTCCACGTCCTTTCCAACAGCTCCGCTAAAAACCGCTCTGTGCTCATGAAGTGGTGCTTGTCCACTACTCTCGGGTCGCTCCACGTCCTTTCCAACAGCTCCGCTAAAAACCGCTCTGTGCTCATGAAGTGGTGCTTGTCCTCTACTCTCGGTTCGCTCCACGTCCTTTCCAACAGCTCCGCTAAAAACCGCTCTGTGCTCATGAAGTGGTGCTTGTCCTCTACTCTCGGTTCGCTCCACGTCCTTTCCAACAGCTCCGCTAAAAACCGCTCTGTGCTCATGAAGTGGTGCTTGTCCTCTACTCTCTGTGCTCATGAAGTGGTGCTTGTCCTCTACTCTCTGTGCTCATGAAGTGGTGCTTGTCCTCTACTCTCTGTGCTCATGAAGTGGTGCTTGTCCTCTACTCTCTGTGCTCATGAAGTGGTGCTTGTCCTCTACTCTCTGTGCTCATGAAGTGGTGCTTGTCCTCTACTCTCTGTGCTCATGAAGTGGTGCTTGTCCCCTACTCTCTGTGCTCATGAAGTGGTGCTTGTCCACTACTCTCTGCTCATGAAGTGGTGCTTGTCCACTACTCTCTGTGCTCATGAAGTGGTGCTTGTCCTCTACTCTCTGTGCTCATGAAGTGGTGCTTGTCCACTACTCTCTGTGCTCATGAAGTGGTGCTTGTCCACTACTCTCTGTGCTCATGAAGTGGTGCTTGTCCTCTACTCTCTGTGCTCATGAAGTGGTGCTTGTCCTCTACTCTCTGTGCTCATGAAGTGGTGCTTGTCCACTACTCTCTGTGCTCATGAAGTGGTGCATGTCCTCTACTGTCTGTGCTCATGAAGTGGTGCTTGTCCTCTACTCTCTGTGCTCATGAAGTGGTGCTTGTCCTCTACTCTCTGTGCTCATGAAGTGGTGCTTGTCCTCTACTCTCTGTGCTCACAGGAAGAAAAACTGCCACTGCAAATTCGCATACATGAATTAAAATCACAATTGAACCAACACCAATCTAATTTTGTGACTACCTGGACCTACCATTTGGTTTTGAAGTATTGAACATGAAAGGTGGATGTAAAAAGAGCACATTTCAAATAGGCTGCATGTCGTATTGAGCTGCATATAAACACACTCAATAGGTCAGGAGCCAGACAGGGAGACCAAGAAGGAAAGAAAATGGATTATTTAGGCTATATTATTTAAATGATTTCAAGGCTATAGCCTGCAAGGAAATACATTGTGAAGCATTTGCGAGTGTGACACAATAGGCTGATAAGGACATACAGCACGAATAAAGAATAAATAAATAATAGTAAAGAATTTAAACAACATGCAGAGCCAAAGGGGATGCTAAACACACTTTTGTCCACTCTTGCCAGCCTGGGCAGAGATGCAGAGTTTTTTAGTTTCTTTCTATAGGTTGGCCTAAAAGTTTTTAGGCAAAATAAGCCAATCAAAACGGAAAGCTTCTTGAACGTTCCAGGCCTATTGGGCCAAAATCAATTATGGCCAATTGTATAGATAATGTAACAAAAATGAACGAAACGTTTAAAAGATCAGATTTTTTGTTGTGGACATTACATCACCACACTCCCTCTCTTTAGTAGTGGACATTACATCACCACACTCCCTCTCATTAGTTGTGAACATTACATCACCACACTCCCTCTCTTTAGTAGTGGACATTACATCACCACACTCCCTCTCTTTAGTAGTGGACATTACATCACCACACTCCCTCTCTTTAGTAGTGGACATTACATCACCACACTCCCTCTCATTAGTTGTGGACATTACATCACCACACTCCCTCTCTTTAGCAGTGGACATTACATCACCACACTCCCTCTCTTTAGTAGTGGACATTACATCACCACACTCCCTCTCTTTAGTAGTGGACATTACATCACCACACTCCCTCTCATTAGTTGTGGACATAACATCACCACACTCCCTCTCATTAGTTGTGGACATAACATCACCACACTCCCTCTCTTGCTCCTCATCCTTGTAAGTCACCTTGATTTTACACCTGTGTGTTTTATCTGTTTCTTAATGAAAATATTTAGTGAACTCCATGACAATAGCTAAAGCAAGGGGCTATAGCAGCACACAAGTAGACTACAAATGCATGCTGGGCTGGGAATGCCCTGAGCTCGTGAAGTGAGCACTACTTTGAGTGCTTCTGGAGCGAAATTGTAGCCTTTGGGAATCTCGCTCAGTTCTCCAGTCAAATTGGGCAAGCTCCACTCACATACTCTGCTGTGTACCAGCAAAGATACAAGACCTTGCCATTCTCTCCCTGCTGTCCTGGGCCTCTCCCTGCTGACCTGGGCCTCTCACAGCAGCCTGGGCCCACAGTGTTTTGTCACCCCATCTCCACTTTCACTACCTGCGGTTACCCTGCTTCCAGCTGCTGGGGATCGGGCCCATAATCTGATTATTCTAATCCCCATGATGGGAGTTCATGGAGGGATAGAGCTGGGTACACTGGATGATGTAGGGTCATAGAGCCATCCCTGACTACAAAAAATATTGGTTGACCAGGAATCGTCTGTTCTTTAACAATTGATCAGTCTACATTTTAAAAGTGTATTTTTCCATATATAGACACACCCTGTTTGAATAAAATCAACTATTCGTTGGCTACTGAACTTGTCTGATGCTTCAAGCACTGCAATTAAAAATTAAGAAACACAAATTACTAAAGAGGGAGCCAGAGATCAATAAGGCCGGTTGTGGAATCGAACCCCGGGCTGTAGTGGCGCCTCAGCACTGCGTTGCAGAACTTTTGACTGCTGCGCCACCCTCCATGTAGCAACAATAATAATAATATATTGAATGCTTTTACATAAATTACTGTGTCTCATGTGCCATACATGTATTAAAGAATGTTTTGCTACTGCTCGACTAAAAACATCTCAGTCGACCAATAGCCTATCGACCAAACAATCGACTAGTTGACTAAATGGGTTCAACCCTAGTGGGTCAGGACCCAAGTATGTGTGGTGACCGCTCCTTACTAGGATGTTTTGTAGCATGTTGCTCTCTGGTCAGGGTTTCAGATTATTGTTCATTCACTTCTTTATACTTGCCAGACTATGTGCCTTACTAATTTCCTGTTTTTGTGTGAGAGAGTATGTATACTTCTTTTCTACCTTTGTGATGGTTCTTCCATTCAATTCTATTCTCTTCCCCAAAGAACAGGACTGTGTTAACCCCTCATGTCCTGTGATTCTGACTGTGTTGTGTTCTCCTCCTGTTCCTGCTCCTCCTCCTGCTCCTGCTCCTCCTTCTGCTCCTCCTCCTGCTCCTCCAGATGAGATCATGCAGCAGGAGAACAGCCCCCTCTGTGCCATCGACATCGCCCCTGACCTTAGGAAGAAGTTCGCCTTCCTATTAGGTAATATTTCCTGCCTGTCTGTCTGTCTGTCTGTCTGTCTGTCTGTCTGTCTGTCTGTCTGTCTGTCTGTCTGTCTGTCTGTCTGTCTGTCTGTCTGTCTGTCTGCCTGTCATAATACAGATATCTGCCTGCATGTCTGTCTGTCTGTCTGTCTGTCTGCCTGCCTGTCATAATACAGATGTCTGTCTGTCTGTCTGTCTGTCTGTCTGTCTGTCTGTCTGTCTGTCTGTCTGTCTGTCTGTCTGTCTGTCTGTCTGTCTGTCTGTCTGTCTGTCTGTCTGTCTGTCTGTCTGTCATAATACAGATGTCTGTCTGTCTGTCTGTCTGTCATAATACAGATGACTGTCTGTCTGTCTGTCTGTCTGTCTGTCTGTCTGTCTGTCTGTCTGTCTGTCTGTCTGTCATAATACAGATAAGACAGGTGAATACCGTTCTTCTTCCTGATATAGTTCAGATGAACTGTCTGCTTCAGACCAGCTCTAACAGCCTCATGTCAGAATCAGACGGTCATCCATGTTTCAAATGTCAAATTTCCAAAACGACAAATTTAAAAGTGTTTAAGGTTAAGTTTAGGCATTAACTCTGAATGGTTAAGGTTAGTGATAGGCTTAATTTTTAAAAATCAAATCAACTTTCTATTGCTGGAATTGAACTTGAAACCATCCACCACAGACCAGCAAAACTGAAACCAACTTGAACGTAACAGCAATCACTAATGCCCCTAGTGGCCGGTTTCCACATCATCTCCCAACAATCTCAGACATGGATGGACGTCAAATGTATTTATTTTATTTAACTAGGCAAGTCAGTTAAGAGCAAATTCTTATTTACAATGACGGCCTGGGAACAGTGGGTTAACTGCCTTGTTCAGGGGCAGAACAACAGATTTGACATTGTCAGCTCAGGGATTTGCTCTAGCAACCTTTTGGTTACTGGCTCAACACTCTAACTACTAGGCTACCTGCCGCCCCAAATACTAGTTTGTATCACGGGTGACCTGGATCTTACTTCACCCCTCAGGATTTGTCAAGTCATTCAGGATTTGTCATTCAAATCTCTCCTCTCCTGTTTTTCTACTCATCACAGTTAGTTCAGCGTAAATCCAGTCCAATCCAGCTACAGTACCCTGGAGCTCTGTTAGAATACCCATACTAACATACTGTATACTACATACTTCATGAGTATATACTACATAATATATACCATTAGTTCATTTTAGTGTACTATAAACAAACTGTATCATTGCAGTTGAGCGTACTAGCACTTCTCTTGTCTACCAGAAGTTGATGCTATTGCTATGCAACATCTTGCTAGCTTGTTAGCAAAACTAATGACAGGCTAGACCTTTTTATGATTTCGGGTGTGTTCGTAAATCCAATCTGGACTGCCAGAGTGCAAAAACCAGAGCGTTGTCAGATTGTCCGTTTGTAAATTCAGAGCGTTGTCAGATTGTCCGTTTGTAAATTCAGAGCGTTGTCAGATTGTCCGTTTGTAAATTCAGAGCGTTGTCAGATTGTCCTTTTGTAAATTCAGAGCGTTGTCTGATTGTCCGTTTGTAAATTCAGAGCCTTTCACTCTCGTAGCGTTCAGTATACTCTCTGGCAGAGGAGTAGGGTTGATCCGAGCTTTCTGACCTCACAATGGCAATCAAGCAGTCAAGCTAACTGGCTAGCTTGCTAGCTACTTCCAGACACAAATGAGAGAACACATCACTCTGACCATTTTACTCTCCCTAGAGTTGGTTAGGCTGTTTTCATGTTATCCAGAGCATTGGTGACTGTAACTGTGCTCCTGGCAACAATTTAATTACGCTTGTTTTTGCTGACGTTTACTGACACCGGCCATATTCAATGGGCGTTTGTAAAGCAATCAGTTATTCTGCGCTCTGGCACACTCAGACTAGAGTCTCTGAAATCGGACTAGATAGCCAGAATGAACAATGTCCATTGAGAACTCACAACGACTATACCACTTAGCTAAGAATGACATGAATAATCAATTCAATCAAGGTTGGGTAGTTAGTTAGCATTTAGTTAATATACCTGCCTGGCAAGTTCAATGTATTATTAGCCAACTAACGTTAGGACGGTAACTGGCTAACATACCAGTACATACTGTAATGCTACGCGGTTCGTAAGGATATCGTAGCTAACAAATTGTCAGCAAACATGACGTGTAACGTAACTTATTTGAAAACTCATTACTTTATTACATTGCTCAACATTTTCTTAACTTTTGTCATTATTAATTAAAGCAATGAATTTGGATCCACTCTTGCCAGACTTCTGCTGCATATTTCCCGCCATTTTCTTCAAATCTCAAAACGTTAAGCCACGCCCATTTTCGGAAGAATTCAATTATGGGCCCTAAAAGCATGGAAATGGCATCCACTGCATGTATACTTCGTATTTTGGCAAATTTTATACAACATCCGGGGAACTTTTGGCATACTAACTATATCCATACTATGACCAATAAGCATATACTCAATTTAAGTCACAAATAGTACAGTTAGTGCTGTTAGTAGGATTATTCGTATACAGGTTAGGACTCCTTCTCTTGACATGACTGTGTGTTTGTTTCGTGTGTGTATTTACATATGTGTATATCAGTTTCTGTTGTGTGTGAACCAATATGAAGTTTCTGTTTTTCCAGTTGTTTGGTCAATTCAACGTGTCTCTGTACAGCATGTCAACTGGTTTAAAGCCATACAGAAGGGCTTGTGAGCAGACTTCAAGTGCCTCTAAAGCCCTTCACCACTGCATTCACCTCATTGCATAGAAGACCCCCTCCCCTATGACACACACACACACACACACACAGTTTGCCCCGTCTCTGTCCCCCTCTATGTACTGCATAAGGTCACCTTGGGGACTGTGGCAGTCTTTATTGGATGTTCTGCCTGTCGGCGTCCATTTTGCAGAGAGCCTTGCCTCTACTCAGATGCAGCAGAATCAAAACAGGCAGAGTGAAACGATGAGCGAGCAGTTGCTGTTGCTAGGGTGATAATAGGAGAGGGGAAAGCAGACAGATTGATATTCTGATCACATGGGCTAATAGAGCAGCTGCTCCCGCCAAGGACCGTGTGTGTGTGTGTGTGTGTGTGTGTGTGTGACTAATTGCCCTATAGGTGTACTGTATGCCTGTGTGTGTTTGTAAACTCTCTCTCGCTCTCTCTCTCGCTCTCTCTCTCTCTCTTTCTCTCTCTCTCTCTCTCTCTCTCTCTCTCTCTCTCTCTCTCTCTCTCTCTCTCTCTCTCTCTCTCGCTCTCTCGCTCTCTCTCTCTCTCTCTCTCTATTCTGTTTCTCTCTCTCTTTCTCTCTCTCTTTCTCTCCCTCTTTCTCTCCCTCTTTCTCTCTCTCTCTCTCTCTCGCTCTCTCTCTCTCTCTCTCTCTCTCTCTCTCTCTCTCTCTCTCTCTCGCTCTCTCTCTCTCTCTCTATTCTGTTTCTCTCTCTCTTTCTCTCCCTCTTTCTCTCCCTCTTTCTCTCTCTCTTTCTCTCTCTCTCTCTTTCTCTCTCTCGCTCTGCCCCCCTTCTCTATTTTGTTTGTCAACTCGACAGTCAGACTGGTTTGTCAGTCCTACTGGCGCCCTCATGTGGTAATCCTTATCTAAATTGTGTCAGCAAATCACCAGAAGAAGTGTGACTGACATGCTGACCAGACCGGCGAGCGTTGCAAAATAAATGTAGAAATCCATGTTAATCAATTATTGCACCCACACTGCTCGCGCCCGCCAACGATTCTGCGATGCCAAGGGCTAAAATATAATTAATTCCTATTTCTGACGCAGATCGCGCTGCAAGTCCTGCCTCTCTCATCTCCTCATTGGTTTATAGAAGCAGGTACCCATGTGCCATCTCCTCATTGGCTATACCCACGTGGGTGATTGAAATACGAACTGCTGCCGGTTGTCGTGGTAATACTATGAAAGTGTAGATGCCAATCACCATATAAGTTCAAAGATGAAGCCTGGAAGGAGGAGAGATGACTAGAAACGATTCAGTTGACCGTTTTATGTGTGGATTAATTATCGGAGTAGAGGACCTTGTGCATTTCACGTAAAATAACAACTCAATGTTTATATCCCAGGACAAATTAGCTAGCAACAGCAAGCTAGCTAAATAGGACAAATTAGCTAGCAAGTGCAAGCTAACTAGCTAAATTGCCATACATGTTTAATTATTTTCGACCTGTCCCCAAATTAATGTCATTAATGTCATTGAGTTTGTTTTGATATTTTAACCTGCCTGTCGTGATGGCTGTTGGTGTAGTGGGACAAAATAAATGTATGCACGATGTCGCACGATGGTGCACGCCGCGTGTGCAGTCGGTTTGGGTTCCATGTGAGCCTTCTCTGTTCTAGTGAACTCTCTGTTCTAGTGAACTCTCTGTTCTAGTGTACTCTCTGTTCTAGTGAACTCTCTGTTCTGAAGTCTTCTGTGTTTCTTTCCCAGGGGGCCGAGGGCAGAACGGCAGCCCCATCATCGTGTTCCCAGAGTTCTCTGCTTTCGGAGAGATTCAGGAGATGGAGTTCCACAACGTGCTCACTTACTTGACCAACGTCCCCAGGTGAGATTCAACATACTGTACACACACACACACATGTGGACACACACACACACCTTGATGTCCTACCCCTTTTGCTTCTTCGCAGACACTTTCTGTCTCCGAGCTACCTGCATTTATTATTCCCATGGTAACCAGTCAGATCAGAGGGAAGGAACGGAGGAGACACAGAATGCTTTTGAACATGTTAACATTGTAAACTTCCTTGTTCACCAGCCGCATTGTTCCTACTGTAGGTTCACTGGTTATCAACTCAGCCAATGGCATGGACTATATTTTCAGTGTCAGTGCTATCCGGGATCCTTGGGACAATCATGCCCTAAACCTAACCTTAACCCCTACCCTAAACATAACCCTTGCCTAACCATTTTGAATATCCTAAATCCCTGATAGCATAAACCATGTTTTCAGGGTGAACCAGTGCTCCCAAGTGGCGTAGAGGTCTAAGACACTACATCTCAGTGCACTACAGTCCCTGGGTTGAATCCAGGCTATATCACATCTGGCCGTGATTGGGAGTCCCATAGGGCGGCGCACAATTAGCTCAGCGTCTTCCGAGGTAGGCCGTCATTGTAAATAAGAAGTTGTTCTTAACTGACTTGCCTAGATAAATAAATGTACAATTTGAAAAACTAAAAACATGTGTGGAACTGGCCAGCAGGTGGCACTAGAGGCTCATATACACCACAGGCTGTTACATGAGGCTCGAGGTAGAAGGGTGGGAATGTGTTAGGGGAAACCTCTGGTTATAAACTGTCATTTAAGGCTTGGTTTTGGCCTTACTATTATTGGCATTGTGCCAGTGAGGGTTTTTGCCTTACTATTATTGGCATTGTGCCAGTGAGAATGTTAGGTAAATGGATGTGTCTGTGCTGAGGGTTGGGGAGGGGTATTGGTGAGTAGTATACTACTCGTCAGTGTCCAGTTTCTTGACAACAAGGTAGATGGCATTCCTTTATACTTGTGTGTAAAAGGTAGTTGTGAAATTATTAGATTACTTGTTAGATATTACTGCATGGTCGGAACTAGAAGCACAAGCATTTCGTTACACTGGCATTAAACATCTGCTACCCATGTGTATGTGACCAATAAAATCTGATTTGATTTGAGGTCGACGGAATTCGAGCAAGAGTTGCCTTCCAGAGAGTGTAACATTCTCGGTTTCACGGAAACATGGCTCTCTCGGGATATGTTGTTGGAATCGGTTCAGCGACCGAGCTTCTCCATGCATCACGCCGACAGAGATAAACACCTCTCTGGGAAGAGGAAGGACGGGGGTGTATGCTTCATGATTAACGACTCATTGTGTAATCATAAAAACATACAGGAACTCAAATCCTTCTGCTCACCCGACCTAGAATTCCTTACAATCAATTGCTGGCCCTGGGTCTGATCCCCGCCCTGTGCAACTGGTTCCTGGACATTCTGATGGGCCGCCCCCAGGTGTTGAAGGTAGGAAACAGCATCTCCACTTCGCTGTCCCTCAACACTGGGGCCCCACACAAGGGTGCGTGCTCAGCCAACTCCTGTACTCCTTGTTCACCCACGACTGCATGGCCATGTACGTCTCCAACAAGTTTTCGGACGACACAACACTAATGGGCTTGATTACCAACAATGACGAGACAGCTTACAGGGAGGAGGTGAGGACACTCAGAGTGTGGTGTCAGGAAAATAACCTCTCACTCAACGTCAACAAAACAAAGGAGATGATCGTGGACTTCAGGAAACAGCAGAGGGAACACCCCCCTATCCACATCGATGGAACAGTAGTGGAGAGGGTAGAAAGTTTTAAGTTCCTCAGCATACACATCACGGACAAACTGAATTGGTCCACCCACACAGACAGCGTGGTGAAGAAGGCTCAGCAGCGCCTCTTCAACCTCAGGAGGCTGAAGAAATTTGGCTTGTCACCAAAAGCACTCACAAACTTATACAGATGCACAATCGAGAGCATCCTGTCAGGCTGTATCACCGCCTGGTACGGCAACTGCTCCGCCCACAGCGGTAAGGCTCTCCAGAGGGTAGTGAGGTCTGCACAACGCATCACCGGGGGCAAACTACCTGCCCTCCAGGACACCTACACCACCCGATGTCACAGGAAGGCCATAAAGATAATCAAGGACAACAACCACCCGAGCCACTGCCTGTTCACCCCGCTACCATCCAGAAGGTGAGGTCAGTACAGGTGCATCAAAGCAGGGAACGAGAGACTGAAAATCTCAAGGCCATCAGACTGTTAAACAGCCACCACTAACATTGAGTGACTGCTGTCATACATGTAAAAAATGTATCACTAGCCACTTTAAACAATGCCCCTTAATATAATGTTTACATACCCTACATTACTCATCTCATATGTACAGTATATACGGTACTCGATACCATCTACTGCATCTTGCCTATGCCGTTCTGTACCATCACTCATTCATATATCTTTATGTACATATCCTTCATCCCTTTACACTGTGTATAAGGTAGTAGTTGTGAAATTGTTCGGTTAGATTACTCGTTGGTTATTACTGCATTGTCGGAACTAGAAGCACAAGCATTTCGCTACACTCACATTTACATCTGCTAACCATGTGTATGTGACAAATACAATTTGGGGAAATTACACTCTCTAATTGTTTTATATTTTTCACATTTTGTCAGGAAATGCAGCTCTGTCTCAGGTTCTGCTGTGGTGCAGTGGTTGCACAGCCTTTCCTCTACGGGGAGCCAGGTTTTCCTGTCTACCTTTCTCAATGGCTGTGCTCACTGAGCCTGTACTTTGTCAAGGTTTTTCTAAGGTTTTGATCAGTAAACATGGTCAAATATTTAGCCACGGTGTACTGTCGATTTAGGGCCAGAAGGAACTGCATTTTTCTTTGTGTTTGTGCTTGTGTTTCCCAATAAGCAATGTAGTTTTGTTTTGACTGTGTTGTAATTAGGTTTATTCTGATTGATTGGATGTTCTGGTCCTGAGGCTTCAGTGTGTTAGTAGAACAGGTTTGTGAACTCAGCCCCAGGACCAGCTGGATGAGGGGACTTTATTAGAACAGGTTTGTTTTATTCTGATTGATTGGATGTTCTGGTCCTGAGGCTTCAGTGTGTTAGTAGAACAGGTTTGTTTTGAGGGGACTGAGGCTTCTGAAAAGTTCCAGGACCAGCTTGGATGAGGTTCTAGAACAGGTTTGTTTTATTCTGATTGATTGGATGTTCTGGTCCTGAGCCTTCAGTGTGTTAGTAGAACAGGTTTGTGAACTCAGCCCCAGGACCAGCTGGATGAGGGGACTATTTTCTTTGCTCAGCTCTTGGCATTGCAGGGCTTGGTAATGATATGAGAGGGGTTGGGTTCACTGTATTTTAGATGTTTCCAAAACTTAAATGCTATTTTTCAAGTTTTTATTATTAGTGGATATTGGCCTAATTCTTCCCTGCATCCATTGTAGTTTTCCTCTGGACATGTAGGAGAATCTTACAGAACTCTACAGGGTTTCAATGGGGTGTTTGTCCCATTTGATGAATTCTTGTTTTGCAAGTGGACCCCACACCTCGCTGCCATAAAGTGCAATTGGTTCAATGACATATTCAATTAGTTTTAGCCACATTTTAATAGGTATTTCAAGCCCTGCATGCTTTCTCTCTTTCAATTTGAAATAGTTTATTAATGGCGAAGAATGCTCTCCATGCTTTCTCTCTCAGTTCATACACTGCCTCATTAAGGTGTCCAGTTGAGCATATTTTTAAACCTAAGTAATTGTAGTGTGTGCAGTACTCTATATATTGTGTACCAATTGAGAACTTTGGTCTAATTCCCTGAGATCTGGATCTTCTCTGGAAAATCATTATTTTAGTCTTTTGGGGTTTACTGCCAGGGCCCAGGTCTGGCAGTACTGCTCTAGCAGGTCCAGGCTCTGCTGTAGGCCATGTGCTGTGGGTGACTGCAGGTATAGGTCATCTGCAAAGAGTAGATATTTAACCTCTGAATTGTGGAGACTAACACCAGGGGCTGAGGATTTTTCTAGAATAGTGGCCAATTCGTTGATCTAAATATTGAAGAGTGCAGGGCTCAGATTGTAACCATGACGAAGGCTCCGCCCCTGGTTAAATAATTCTGGTATTTTCTTGCCAATTTTAATGCTGCACGTATTGCCAGTAAACATTTATTTAATTGTGTCATATGTTTTACCCCCTACACCACTTTCAATAACTTTGTAGAACAGTCCTGTATGTCAAATAGAATCAAATGCTTTTTGGAAGTCGATAAAGCAAGCGTACATTTTGGTATTATTTTGGTGGACATGTTTATCTATCAGGGTGTGTACGGTGTAAATATGATATCAGTCGTGCGATGTTTCGGTATAAATCCAATTAGCCTTTTACTCAGGACATTGTGCTTATTAAGAAAGTTTAGAACTCTTGCATTTATAATACTACGGAAAACCTTCCCCAGGTTACTGTTCACACAAATGCCTCTGTAATTATTAGGGTCAAATGTGTCTCTGTTCTTATAGATTGGGGTTATGAGTCCTTGATTCCAGATGTCAGGGAAATAACCTACACTCAGGATCAAATTAAACCGTTTTAAAATAGCCAATTTAAATTTTGCACTAGTGAGTTTGAGCATATTATTTAGGATGCCATCAGGTCCACATTCTTCTTTAAATTTGAGGGCCTGAAGTTTCTTATAGAGCTCCTGGTCAGTAATAGTTTAGTTTCTTATAGAGCTCCTGGTCAGTAATAGTTTAGTTTCTTATAGAGCTCCTGGTCAGTAATTGGGGAGTCCAGTGGATTTTGATTGTCCTTTATAGTTTTTTCTAATCCATTCAACTTCTCATGAATTTGGTGTTGTTCTGCGTTTGTGTCAATTTGAACGGTGTTGTAGAGTGTTTTAAAATGGGTTGTCCATATGTCACCATTTTGTATCACTAATTCCTCTTGTTTCGATTATTATTATTTTTGCCAGAAGTTGTTTGTGTTTATGGACTCAGCTAGTGTCAGCTGTTTGCTGTTGTACTGTGCTTTTTTGGTTCTGAGTGTACGTTTATAGAGTTTTTAAGTCTCACAGTAACGAAGGCGTAATTCACCATTATTTGGGTCTCTGTGCTTTTGGTTAGATAGTGTTCTATGTTTTTTCCTTATAATTGTACAATCTGCATCAAACCAGTTGTCATCTGTGATCTTTTTAGTTTCGTTTTTTATTAATTTCAATTGTGCTTCTTTTGCCATTTGCCTGAATATATAGTTGATGTTTTGTACTGCTAGATTGATGCCTTCTTTACTGTGCGTGAAAGTGGTGTCCAGAGAGTTATCTTAAGAGTGTTTTGATATTTTGGTTACAGGTTGCTTTCTGGTATTGTTCTGTGCTGTCTACTGTACTGTAGTCTACTGTACTGTGGCCAAGAGGTGAGCAGTAGGTGAATCTCCCCAAAGAGCCCCCCCGTAACCTACCATTGACAAAGTACAGACCCAGGAGAGAGCGACAGAGAAACACAGAGAGAGAGAGAAACACAGAGAGAGAGAAACACAGTAGAGACACACAGAGAGACAGAGAAAGACAGAGAGAGAGACAGAGAGAGAGATAGACAGAGAGAGAGACACACACAGACACAGAGAAAGAGAGAGAGAGACACACAGAGACAGAGACAGAGACAGAGAGAGAGAGACAGAGAGAGAGAGACACAGAGAGAGACAGAGAGAGAGAGACAGAGAGAGAGGCAGATAAACAGAGACAGAAAGAGAAAGAGAGAACTTGCTTTGGCAATGTTAACACATGTTTCCCATGCCAATAAAGCCCTTGAATTGAATTGAATTGAGAGAGAGAGCGAGACACAGAGAGAGACACAGGCACACAGAGAGTGACACAGAGAGTGACACAGAGAGAGCGAGAGACCGAGAGAGAGAGACAGACACCGAGATAGCGACTGCACCTGCGCTCCTCTCCATCAGCCCATCCCCTCTCCCACATCTCCAGGCTTTCTGGCTGGCCACCCCTCAGCCAGGCTGAGCGGAGGCTGAGTGCTCTACCTCCAACACAGTAACACACACAGAGACACACCTCTTCCCTTCTGTCCTTCTTCTGCCTGTTTTCACTTTCAATATGGAATTATTTATCCTTTTTCTCTGTGGGAGGATTTGGGTTAGCAAAGCTGTTGTCATGTGAGGAGGAGAGGAGACACTCTGTTAATCAGTTTGCTGTGCTGGCAGGGTTTGCTGCAGAGTGTTACCTCTAAAAGGAGTCAGTGAGTCAGTGGGTGTGTGTGAGCGTGCACAGTTGATTCTGCTGACTGACACATGGGATTGACTTTGATTCCTCCACCTGAACCCCTCTCCTGAGCTACCTGCTCTCACAGTCTCAAGTCAGAATGAGACGTTCATCTTTGTTTCTCAAACGTAACATTTTGACATTGTTCCAAACGTAACATTTCAAACTCCAAATGGTTACGGTAAGGGTTAACTTCTTATGGGCAGGTGGGAAGGTAGCGTCCCACCTGGCCAACATCCGGTGAAATTGCAGAGCGTGAAATTCAAACCACAGAATTATCAATATTTAACTTTCATAACATCACAAGTGTAATACATCAAAATAAAGCTTAACTTCTTGTTAATCCAGCCTCTGTGTCAAATTTCAAAAAGGCGATATAAAAAATGCCTTACCTTTGATGATCTTCTTCTGTTGGCACTCCAAAAGGTCCCAGTTACATCACAAATGGTCCTTTTGTTCGATATTGTCATTCTTTATAACCATAAAAACTAAGTTTAGCTGGCGCGCTTCAGTTAATAATCCACCCAGCTTCCCTCCATCAAAATGCATACAAAATGAATCACAAAAGTAACTAATAAACTTTTCCAAACAAGTCAAACAACGTTTATAATCAAACCTCAGGTACCCTAACATGTAAATAAACAATAACATTTTAAGATGGAGAATCATTATCGTCTTTACCGGAGAGAAATAATAAAGAACGCGCTCTCATTCACACGCTTGGAAACACTACAGCCAAAATGGGAGCCACCTAGAAAAACTACAATTTTTGGGTCATTTTTCCAAAAACCAGCCTGAAACTCTTTCTAAAGACTTGACATCTAGTGGAAGATCTAGGAACTGCAATCTGGGAGGACTTGGCCTTATAATAAAAGTGACAGCCATTGAAAATAGTGGTAGGCTGACATTTTTTGGGGGGGATGGTTTGTCCAAATATATCAAAATTATATGCATATCATAGCTTCTGGGCCTGAGTAACAGGCAGTTCACTTTGGGCATGCTTTTCATCCGGACGTGAAAATACTGCCCCCTACCCAAGAGAGGTTAAGGTTTGGGATAGGCTTAAAACAAAAATATTTGATCTTGCAACCTTTGGAATCAGAGGCAGATGCTTACACCCATGCATCCATCCCCTTCCACAACCCACTGTCAACACCGAAACCTACTTTAAGGTAACAGTACTTACTCTTGCCCCTAGTGGCCAGTTTCCACATCATTGGACCTATTCTCTGTGTGTGGATTGGACCTGTTCTCTGTGTGTGGATTGGACCTGTTCTCTGTGTGTGGATTGGACCTGTTCTCTGTGTGTGGATTGGACCTGTTCTCTGTGTGTGGATTGGACCTATTCTCTGTGTGTGGATTGGACCTATTCTCTGTGTGTGGATTGGACCTGTTCTCTGTGTGTGGATTGGACATATTCTCTGTGTGTGGATTGAACCTGTTCTCTGTGTGTGGATTGGACCTATTCTCTGTGTGTGGATTGGACCTGTTCTCTGTGTGTAGATTGGACCTGTTCTCTGTGTGTGGATTGGACCTGTTCTCTGTGTGTGGATTGGACCTGTTCTCTGTGTGTGGATTGGACCTGTTCTCTGTGTGTGGATTGGACCTGTTCTCTGTGTGTGGATTGGACCTGTTCTCTGTGTGTAGATTGGACCTGTTCTCTGTGTGTGGATTGGACCTGTTCTCTGTGTGTGGATTGGACCTGTTCTCTGTGTGTGGATTGGACCTGTTCTCTGTGTGTGGATTGGACCTGTTCTCTGTGTGTGGATTGGACCTGTTCTCTGTGTGTGGATTGGACCTGTTCTCTGTGTGTGGATTGGACCTGTTCTCTGTGTGTGGATTGGACCTGTTCTCTGTGTGTGGATTGGACCTGCTTTCTCTGGGGGACCAGTAACTTTTTTTTCACCTTTATATAACCAGGTATGCTAGTTGAGAACACCTTTATATAACCAGGTAGGCTAGTTGAGAACACCTTTATTTAACCAGGTAGGCTAGTTGAGAACACCTTTATTTAACCAGGTAGGCTAGTTGAGAACACCTTTATTTAACCAGGTAGGCTAGTTGAGAACACCTTTATTTAACCAGGTAGGCTAGTTGAGAACACCTTTATTTAACCAGGTAGGCTAGTTGAGAACACCTTTATTTAACCAGGTAGGCTAGTTGAGAACACCTTTATTTAACCAGGTAGGCTAGTTGAGAACACCTTTATTTAACCAGGTAGGCTAGTTGAGAACATCTTTATTTAACCAGGTAGGCTAGTTGAGAACACCTTTATTTAACCAGGTAGGCTAGTTGAGAACACCTTTATTTAACCAGGTAAGCCAGTTGAGAACACCTTTATTTAACCAGGTAGGCCAGTTGAGAACACCTTTATTTAACCAGGTAGGCCAGTTGAGAAAACCTTTATTTAACCAGGTAGGCTAGTTGAGAACACCTTTATTTAACCAGGTAGGCTAGTTGAGAACACCTTTATTTAACCAGGTAGGCCAGTTGAGAACACCTTTATTTAACCAGGTAGGCCAGTTGAGAACACCTTTATTTAACCAGGTAGGCTAGTTGAGAACACCTTTATTTAACCAGGTAGACCAGTTGAGAACACCTTTATTTAACCAGGTAGGCTAGTTGAGAACACCTTTATTTAACCAGGTAGGCCAGTTGAGAACACCTTTATTTAACCAGGTAGGCTAGTTGAGAACACCTTTATTTAACCAGGTAGGCCAGTTGAGAACACCTTTATTTAACCAGGTAGGCTAGTTGAGAACACCTTTATTTAACCAGGTAGACTAGTTGAGAACACCTTTATTTAACCAGGTAGGCCAGTTGAGAACACATTTATTTAACCAGGTAGGCTAGTTGAGAACACCTTTATTTAACCAGGTAGACTAGTTGAGAACACCTTTATTTAACCAGGTAGACTAGTTGAGAACACCTTTATTTAACCAGGTAGACTAGTTGAGAACACCTTTATTTAACCAGGTAGGCTAGTTGAGAACACCTTTATTTAACCAGGTAGGCCAGTTGAGAACACCTTTATTTAACCAGGTAGGCCAGTTGAGAACACCTTTATTTAACCAGGTAGGCTAGTTGAGAACACCTTTAGTTAACCAGGTAGACTAGTTGAGAACACCTTTATTTAACCAGGTAGGCTAGTTGAGAACACCTTTATTTAACCAGGTAGGCCAGTTGAGAACAAGTTCTCATTTACATCTGCAACCTGGACAAGAGAAAGCAAAGCAGTGCGACTGAAAAAACACAGTTACACACGGAATAAACAAGCGTACAGTCAATAACACAGAGTTACACATGGAATAAACAATAAACAAGCCAATAACACAATAAACAAGTCAATGACACAGTAGAAAAAAGAAAGTCTATATACAGTGTGTGCAAAAGGCATGAGGAGGTAGGCAATAAATAGGCCATAGGAGCGAATAATTACAATTTAGCAGATTAACACTGGAGTGATAAATGAGCAGATGATGATGTGCAAGTAGCAACACTGGTGTGCAAAAGAGCAGAAAAGTAAATAAAAACAATATGGGGATGAGGTAGGTAGATTGGGTGGGCTATTTACAGATGGACTATGTACAGCTGCAGCGATCGGTTAGCTGCTCAGATATCTGATGTTTAAAGTTGGTGAGGGAAATAAAAGTCTCCAACTTCAGCAATTTTTGCAATTCGTTCCAGTCACTGGCAGCAGAGAACTGGAAGGAAAGATGGCCTAATGAGGTGTTGGCTTTTGGCATGTTCAGTGAGATATACCTGCTGGAACGTGTGCTACGGGTGGGTGTTGTTATCGTGAACAGTGAACTGAGATAAGGCGGAGCTTTACCTAGCATAGACTTATAGATGACCTGGAGCCAATGGGTCTGGCGATGAATATGTAGCGAGGGCCAGCCGACTAGAGCATACAGGTCGCAGTGATGGGTGGTACAAGGTGATTTGGTAACAAAACGGATGGCACTGTGATAGACTGCATCCAGTTTGCTGAGTAGAGTATTGGAAGCTATTTTGTAGATGACATCTCCGAAGTTGAGAATCGGTAGGATAGTCAGTGTTACTAGGGTAAGTTTGGCTTTGTTGCGAAATAGAAAGCCGATTCTAGATTTGATTTTGGATTGGAGATGTTTAATATGAGTCTGGAAGGAGAGTTTACAGTCTAACCAGACACCTAGGTATTTATAGTTGTCCACATATTCTAGGTCGGACCTGTCCAGGGTGGTGATGCTAGTCGGGGGGCGGGTGCAGGCAGCGAACGGTTGAAAGGCATGCATTTGGTTTTACTAGCGTTTAAGAGCAGTCGGAGGCTACGGAAGGAGTGTTGTATGGCATTGAAGCTCGTTTGGAGGTTAGTTAACACAGTGTCCAAAGAAGGGCCAGAAGTATACAGAATGGTGTCGTCTGCGTAGAGGTGAATCAGGGAATCGCCAGCAGCAAGAAGGACTTGAAGGACTGTATGCCTCTCTCACCGTGGACTAAGAAGGGCCAGAAGTATACAGAATGGTGTCGTCTGCGTAGAGGTGGATCAGGGAATCGCCCGCAGCAAGAAGGACTTGAAGGACTGTATGCCACTCTCACCGTGGACTAAGAAAGGCCAGAAGTATACAGAATGGTGTCGTCTGCGTAGAGGTGAATCAGGGAATCGCCCGCAGCAAGAAGGACTTGAAGGACTGTATGTATGTATGTCTCACCGTGGACTAAGGACAGTGTTTTTGAAGCATCTTTACCTTGCCTGTACCTACGCTGACTGAGTGGGTAGGTGTTTCTACTCTGGCCTGACAGAGAGATACTACTAGTGCAGTAGACACTGTCATCTCTATCCTCTCTCACCATTGTGGTTCAATGTTCATTCTCTGGTCATGTCCAGTCACTGTGGTTCTACGTAATCTTATTCCTCTCTCTCCAGTCTCCAGCTGTGTTCTTGTTATGGTCATGTGTGGTGGGGTCAGGTGTTAGTTGTTGTGTTGACCGTGGTCCTCCTTTCTCTCTTTTCCAGTCTGTCTGCAGCAGGAGTGGGTTTCATTCTGGTCATTGACCGAAGGCAGGACCGATGGGCTGCCGTCAAGGGGACCCTGCTCCGCATCGCAGTGAGTAATCATGCGTGTGTGTTTCTGGCGAGTGTGTCTGTGCCTCTGTGTGTGTGTGTGTGTGTGTGTGTGTGTGTGTGTGTGTGTGTGTGTGTGTGTGTGTGTGTGTGTGTGTGAGTCTCTCTCTCTCTCAATACCTGGTGTTTCCTGTCCCATCACAGCTGGTGGTCAGGCCGTCTCTCTCTCTTACTTCCTCTCTCTCTATCTTTCGGTCTCTCTCTTGCTTTCTCTTTCTCTCTCACAATCTGTTTCCTGCTAGATGACAGCTTGCTGGCAGCTGAATAAAGTGTGCGAGCTGTGAGGAATATTATCTCTACATTGGTTACACGTAGGGTGTTTCTTTATTTGTGCTGAGATGATACATGGTTTTAGTGCCATAATGGTCCGTCCATTAATAGCACAGGATTTCCAATGTCTTTTTCTTTTGTACAAAATTACTACACCATTTATGAGATCCTTCCGAACCTTATCAAATAAGTAACAATACGTAGCTGAACATGATTCATATAAATTTGAATCAATACCTAAATCGTAAGTGATATTTAACCCCATAGGTAGTGTACAATACAGTACATTATAGGATTACATCCTTGGTTTCAGCACCACAGTAGCATGGACAGCTACTCACACAGGCAAGTAGGTGTCTATAGGTTCTCTGTGATTAACAAGGAATCCTCGTCATCTTTAGTTTCAGTGAAAATAAAATAATTTGTGGGAGGGAGGGAAAGAGGGAGAGAAAGCGTTTCCTAGACAGAGGAGGATATATAGAGACAGAGGTGAATATGACGGTCCAGATTCCACTGGGACATGAAACGGACGTGGCTGCGGGAAGTACAGGTGCTGCAGCGCCCGCTGAACAATCAGAGTAATAAACAAACGAAAGCACCCCCATCCCCAAGCATCTTCTCGCGGCCACGTCCCTCGTTCATTTCAGCTTTATTAATCCCACAAGTGGAACGTTACGGCCTGACAGGCTGAAAATGGGAGGCAGTCAATCACCGCCGGAACGGCAGCCTGATCTGGATAGTTCTTCCAGGCTAAATGACACACACACACACACACACACACACACACACACACACACACACACACAGGCCTACACACACACACATAGACCCACACTCCCATTACACATGCAGGCACACACACACTCACACACATAGACCCACACTCCCATTACACACACACACATAGACCCACACTCCCATTACACATGCAGGCACACACACACTTACACACATAGACCCACACTCCCATTACACACACACACATAGACCCACACTCCCACACACCATGTAATGAACAGTAATGAAGGCTTGCCTGTGTTGAGAGGACACATTCCAGACCTAATTATAAATCAGTTACGTTACGGTCAAATCCCTCATCTGGGAGTCAGACTAGTTCCTTGTATTTACTGTCTCCTAAATCAAACCAACCCTCCTTTTCAATACAACTCCTATTAAATTGCATTACATTAATGTATTCCTCTGCCTTGCTTGTCACCAGCGGTTGTTGTTGTTTTGTAGGCTATATTGCTAGTGAATAACCAGTCGCTTTCATAGCCTGCTGTACTGTAGGGTCAGAGGTCATTTAGAGCTCTCCCTAGTTGGGCCACTCAGCAGAGAGGAACAGTTCACTCATTCATTCATTCATTCATTCATTCATTCCATTAACTTCCTATATCCCAGAGTGGTTGATTAGTTAAGTCAATTTACTTCCTGTATCCCAGAGTGGTTGATTAGTTAAGTCAATTTACTTCCTGTATCCCAGAGTGGTTGATTAGTTTTAACTCTTTTGAGTTCCTGTATCCCAGAGTGGTGCGGTATTTATTTTATCTTTATTTAACCAGGCAAGTCAGTTAAGAACAAATTCTTATTTTCAATGACGGCCTAGGAACAGTGAGTTAACTGCCTGTTCAGGGGCAGAACGACAGATTTGTACCTTGTCAGCTCGGGGGTTTGAACTTGCAACCTTCCGGTTACTAGTCCAACGCTCTAACCACTAGGCTACCCTGACGCCCCAAGGGTAGCCTAGTGGCAGATGCTTATGTCCATCCACCATCCCTATCCACAACACCCGCTGTTGCCCCTAGTTGCCAGTTTCCACGTCATCACCTGACATCTTCAGACATGGATGACCTGGCTGGCTACATTATGCACGCAGTGGAATCTTGGTAACACAGAGATAAATGTCACAGCCTGCTATCCTGAGGTGTCAAATGTCCTTATACCCTGTCTCTCTCTCTATCCCCCCTCTCTACACCCTCTCTATCCCTCTCTCTCTATTCCCCTCTCTATCCCTCTCATCATCCCTCTCTCTCTATCCCTCTATCTCTATCCCTCTCTCTCTCTCTATCCCCCTCTCTCTATCCCCTCTCTATCCCTCTCTCTCTACCCCCTCTCTTTCCCTCTCTATCTACCCCCTCTCTATCCCTCTCTCTACCCCCTCTCTATCCCTCTCTCTCTACCCCTCACTCTATCCCTCTCTATCCCCTCTCTCGATCCCCTCTCTATCCCTCTCATGATCCCTCTCTCTCTATCCCTCTCTCTATCTATCCCCCTCTCTACCCCTCTTTCTATCCCTCGCTCTCTACCCCCTCTCTATATCCCTCTCTCTGTCCCTCTCTCTCTATCCCTCTCTCTCTATCCCCTCTTTATCCCTCTCTCTCTCTATCCACCCTCTCTACCCCCTTTCTCTATCCCTCTCATCATCCCTCTCCCTCTATCCCTCTCTCTCTATCCTCTCTCTCTCTATCCCCCTCTCTATATCCCCTCTCTATCCCTCTCTCTCTACCCCCTCTCTATCCCCCCTCTCTACCCCTCTCTCTATCCCTCTCTATCCCCCTCTATCCCCCTCTCTCTATCCCTCTCTATCCCCCCCTCTATCCCTCTCTCTCTACCCCTCTCTATCCCCCTCTCTACCCCTCTCTCTATCCCCCCTCTCTACCCCTCTCTCTATCCTCTCTCTATCCCTCTCTATCCTCCTCTCTCTATCCCTCTCTCTACCCCCCTCTCTCTATTCCTCTCTACCCCCTCCTTCCTTCCCCTCTCTGTGTGTGTGTGTGTGTCTAGGGTTCATTCCCAGGGAACCTGCAGTTGGTTCTGGTATTGAGGCCCACCACATTATTCCAGAGGACTCTATCAGACATCCTGTTCAAGTTCAACAAGGATGAGTTCAAGATGAAGGTGCCGGTACGTACAGACAGCAGCCCCACACACACACCACACACACATTCATAGACAGCTTTTTAAATTATTGTCATTAGATTCACTATTATGTTTTTCTATCCTGAATTTGTGTTTGTGTGTGTGTGTGTGTGTGTGTGTGTGTGTGTGTGTGTGTGTGTGTGTGTGTGTGTGTGTGTGTGTGTGTGTGGGTATGTGTGAGGGTGTGCATGTAGGTGATTATGTTGAGTTCTGTGACTGAGCTTCACTCCTACATAGACCAGACACAATTGACTACTGAGCTGGGAGGAACGCAGGAGTACTGCCACGAGCAGTGGATCTCACACCGTACCGTGAGTACACACACTCAAATACATTTACATTTACATTTAAGTCATTTAGCAGACGCTCTTATCCAGAGCGACTTACAAATTGGTGCTTTCACCTTATGACATCCAGTGGAACAGCCACTTTACAATAGTGCATCTAGGTCTTTTAAGGGGGAAGGGGGAGAAGGATTACTTTATCCTATCCTAGGTATTCCTTAAAGAGGTGGGGTTTCAGGTGTCTCCGGAAGGTGGTGATTGACTCCGCTGTCCTGGCGTCGTGAGGGAGTTTGTTCCACCATTGGGGGCCAGAGCAGCGAACAGTTTTGACTGGGCTGAGCGGGAACTGACTTCCTCAGTGGTAGGGAGGCGAGCAGGCCAGAGGTGGATGAACGCAGTGCCCTTGTTTGGGTGTAGGGCCTGATCAGAGCCTGGAGGTAGTGAGGTGCCGTTCCCCTCACAGCTCCGTAGGCAAGCACCATGGTCTTGTAGCGGATGCGAGCTTCAACTGGAAGCCAGTGGAGAGAGCGGAGGAGCGGGGTGACGTGAGAGAACTTGGGAAGGTTGAACACCAGACGGGCTGCGGCGTTCTGGATGAGTTGTAGGGGTTTAATGGCACAGGCAGGGAGCCCAGCCAACAGCGAGTTGCAGTAATCCAGACGGGAGATGACAAGTGCCTGGATTAGGACCTGCGCCGCTTCCTGTGTGAGGCAGGGTCGTACTCTGCGGATGTTGTAGAGCATGAACCTACAGGAACGGGCCACCGCCTTGATGTTATTTGAGAACGACAGGGTGTTGTCCAGGATCACGCCAAGGTTCTTAGCGCTCTGGGACGAGGACACAATGGAGTTGTCAACCGTGTCAATACAAATACAGCCAGCAAACACACAACCAACAAATACACTGTAAATACACACATCATAAACACCTTGGCCCAGTTTCCTACTTTTTAACTAATGACTTTTACCAGTAAAGCTGTGTATGTTGTCAACTAATGTGTTTCATCCATCTGTGTCTAGGACATGGAGGGCTTTGCTTTGATGGTGAAGAGAACAGCTCAGATCCTGCAGTCGTTTGGGACAGAGCTAGCAGAGACTGAACTACCCAATGACATCCAGGCTACTGCAAACTTACTGAGATCACACACTGACAAGAAAGACAAGATGAAGGTACAGAGCACACACACACACACACACACACTTGAGGCTGAGTGTATTTAATGACAATCCGTCTGTGTTGAATCTAAATGAGCTGTTGTATAGTGTTCTTTATCCCACACTACTGAACTCAGAGTGGTAGTGTGTGTGTATCTGACTGCTGGGATGTGGGTGTACCTCCAGGAGGATCTACATGTGGCTCTAGGACAGGGCAGCAGACTGTTGGACAGTATTAATGAGCCAGTGGTCAGAGATCCCGATCACAACAGGAACCAGGGCGAACTGGAGAACCTGTCCACCGTACAGAGGTTAGAACACACACTGGGAACCTTGACACTGGGGTTAGACCATACACTAACAGCCTAGAACACTAGGGTTAGACTTAGAACACACACGTACAATTTAGAACCCTGGGGTTAGAACATACACTGGGGTTGGGCTTAGAACACACACTGAGAACCTAGAACACTGGGGTTATAACACACTGAGAACCTAGAACACTGGGGTTAGATCATAGACTGAGAACCTAGAACACTGTGGTTAGAACACACACTGAGAATCTAGAACACTGGGGTTAGAACACACACTGAGAACCTAGAACATTGGGGTTATAACATATACTGAGAACCTAGAGCACTGGGAACATAACACCTACTAAGAACCTAGAACACTGGGGTTATAACACACAGAGAACCTAGAATACTGGGGTTGAACACACAGAGGAGCTAGAACACTGGGGTTGAACAGACAGAGAACCTAAAACACTGGGGTTAGAACACACACTGAAAACCTAGAACACTGGGGGTTATAACACACACTGGGAACCTAGAACACTGAGGTTATAACACACACTGGGAACCAAGGGTCACAGTAGGGTCAGATATACTATACACAGGAAATCTAGAACACTCCAGACCAATGCAGGAGTTTAGAACACACAGCAGCGTATGCTCATCACCATGATAAAGACTGGCAGTGCTGGCTGCTCTCAGGTCAGATGTAGTATTTTGGGAAACTCTGTTGACAGCGAAGACTACACAGTCTGGCACCTTTCACATTCAACTCAGTAGAGTGAACAGAATGCACACAGAGCGACAGAAAGCACACAGAGCGACAGAAAGCACACCGAGGGACAGAACGCACACCGAGGGACAGAACGCACACCGAGGGACAGAACGCACACCGAGGGACAGAACGCACACCGAGGGACAGAACGCACACCGAGGGACAGAACGCACACAGAGGGACAGAACGCACACAGAGGGACAGAACGCACACAGAGGGACAGAACTGGCCCTCCCCATCTTTTCCTCCCCATCTCTGTCATTCCCTATCCTCTATCCCTCTCACCTCTCCTCTATCAGACTGTTGTCCCAGTTGGATGAGACAGAGCGGGCGTGTGATGAGTTCTGGGGGACACACCAGGCCAAGCTGGAGAAATGTCTGCAGCTCCGCCACTTTGAACACAACTTCAGAGAGGTGAGTGGGACAACACACACACACACACACACAAACACACACACACCTGACGTCTGTACACCTTGGGTAACATAGACTAGCTACAGTATCTGAAAGCAATACACCACAGAGCAACATAGTGACACAGCTGATCTTGGTACATCTGTGGGACAGTGACACAGCCACCTGTGTTGATGCATGTACATCTGGATCTTTGTGTATGTCCTACCAAAAGTCATTGCCTCTGTGTGTGTTCTGTTGTGATTCTCTTCCAGATGAGATGTCTACTGGACCAGGTGGCAGAGAGATTGACAGCTTTCTCAGAGGTGGGAATAAACCCTGCCCATGCTGATCACATCTTCTGTGACCTGAACAGCCACGAGGCGAGAGTCTTAGTAAGTAAACACACACACTGATACACACATTATCTACAGCACATATCATCTCCCTGTTCTCTGTCTCTCTCTCTCTCTCTCTCTCTCTCTCTCTCTCTCTCTCACGCACACACTCTCTTTCTTTCTCTCACACTCTCCCCCTTTCTCTCTCTCTCTTTCCCTCTCCTCCCCCCTCCCTCCCTCCCTCCCTCACACTCTCTCTCTCTCTGTAGGAGGTATTGGACGAAGCCCAGGCTTTGGCCCGTGAGGGTGACGAGTTGATCCAGAGCTCTCACTATGCTGAGGACTCCATCCAGCCCAAATGCAGCGAGCTCCGAGCCGTGAGCAAGGAACTTAGTTCCACCCTGAGAGCAAGGAAAGATCACCTACTCAGAGCTATGGAACTACACCACAATCTGGAGAGGGTGAGAGGGACAGACACACACACACACGTACTGTATATACACAGATATACTATAAACAGGTATATACACACACACATACATATATATATATATATATATATATATATATGTATATATACAGTCCGGAAAGAATGAAGAGACCACTGCAAAATGATTTGTTTCTCTGGTTTTACTATTTATTTATAGGTTTGTGTTTGGGTAAAATTAACATTTTTGTTTTATTCTATAAACTACTGACAACATTTCTCCCAAATTCATCATTAACAATGTATACACTGTATTTCTGATCAATTTGATATTATTTTAATGGATTTTTTTATTTTTATGCTTTTCTTTCAAAAACGAGAATTTCGAAGTAACTTTTGAACAGTAGTGTAAAGTTGAAGTCGGAAGTTTACATACACCTTAGCCAAATACATTTAAACTCAGTTTTTCACCATTCCTGACATTTAATCCTAGTAAAAATTACCTGTCTTAGCTCAGTTAGGATCACCACTTTATTTTAAGAATGTGAAATATCAGAATAATAGTAGAGAGAAGGATTTATTTCAGATTTTTTTTCCTTCATCACATTCACAGTGGGTCAGAAGTTTACATACACTCAATTAGTATTTGGAAGCATTGACTTTAAATTCTTTAACTTGGGTCAAATGTTTCGGGTAGCCTTCCACAAACGTCCCACAATAAGTTCGGTGAACTTTGGCCCATTCCTCCTGACAGAGCTGGTGTAACTGAGTCAGGTTTGTAGGCCTCCTTGCTCGCACACACTTTTCAGTTCTGCCCACACATTTTCTGTAGGATTGAGGTCAGTGCTTTGTGATGGCCACTCCAATACCTTGACTTTGTTGTCCGTAAGCCATTTTGCCACAACTTTGGAAGTATGCTTGGTGTCATTGTCCATTTGGAAGATCCATTTGCGACCAAGCTTTAACTTCCTGACTGATGTCTTGAGATGTTGCTTCAATATATCCACATCACTTTCCTCCTCATGATGTCCTCTATTTTGTAAAGTGCACCAGTCCCTCCTGCAGCAAAGCACCCACACAACATGATGCTGCCACCCCCGTGCTTCACGGTTGGGATGGTGTTCTTCGGCTTGCAAGTCTCCCCCTTTTTCCTCCAAACATAACAATGGTCATTATGGCCAAACAGTTCTATTTTTGTTTCATCAGACCAGAGGACATTTCTCCAAAAAGTACGATCTTTGTCCCCATGTGCAGTTGCAAACCGTAGTCTTGCTTTTTTATGGCGGTTTTGGAGCAGTGGCTTCTTCCTTGCTGAGCGGCCTTTCAGGTTATATCAATATAGGACTCGTTTTACTGTGGATATAGATACTTTTGTACCTGTTCCTTCCAGCATCTTCACAAGGTCCTTTGCTGTTGTTCTGGGATTGATTTGCACTTTTCTCAACAAAGTACATTCATCTCTAGGAGATAGAATACGTCTCCTTCCTGAGCGGTATGACGGCGGCCAGGTCCCATGTTGTTTATACCTGCGTACTATTGTTTGTACAGATGAACGTGGTACCTTCAGGCTTTTGGAAATTGCTCCCAAGGATGAACCAGACTTGTGGAGGTCTCCAATTTTTTTTTTGAGGTCTTGGCTGATATCTTTTGATTTTCCCATGATGTCAAGCAAGGAAGCACTGAGTTTGAAGGTAGGCCATGAAATACATCCACAGGTATACCGCCAATTGATTCAAATGATGTCAATTAGCCTATCAGAGGCTTATAAAGCCATGACATAATTTTCTGGAATTTTCCAAGCTGTTTAAAGGCACAGTCAACTTTGTGTATAGTAACTTCTGACCCACTGGAATTGTGATACAGTGAATTATAAGTGAAATAATCTGTCTGTAAACAACTGTTGGAAAACTTACTTGTGTCATGCACAAAGTACATGTCCTAACCAACTTGCCAAAACTATAGTTTGTTAACAAGAAATTTGTGGAGTGGTTGAAAAACGAGTTTTACTGACTCCACCCTAAGTGTATATAAACTTCCGACTTCAACTGTACACACATATACTGTATATATACACACAGACTGTATGTACAGACACACACACACATATATAGTACCAGTCAAAAGTTTGGACACACCTACTCATTCAAGGGTTTTTCTTTATTTTTTACTATTTTCTACATTGTAGAATAATAGTGAAGACATCAAAACTATGAAATAAAACTTATGGAATCATGTAGCAACCAAAAAAGTGTTTTTATCAAATCTAAATATATCTTACGATTGAGATTCTTCAATGTAGCCACCCTTTGCCTTGATGACAGTTTGGCACACTCTTCACATTCCCTCAATGTGCTTCATGCTGCTGCAGAGGATAAGTTCATTAGAGGTACCAGCCTCAGAAATTGCAGCCCAAATAAACACTTCACAGAGTTCAAGTAACAGACGCATCTCAACATCAACTGTTCAGAGCAGACTGCGTGAATCAGGCCTTCATGGTCAAATTACTGCAAAGAAACCACTTCTAAACAGTCCCTCCAGGTTTTCGTGGTTGAATTGCTGCATACAAACCACTACTAAACAGTCCCTCCAGGTTTTCGTGGTTGAATTACTGCATAGAAACCACTTCTAAACAGTCCCTCCAGGTTTTCGTGGTTGAATTACTGCATAGAAACCACTTCTAAACAGTCCCTCCAGGTTTTCGTGGTCGAATTGCTGCATAGAAACCACTTCTAAACAGTCCCTCCAGGTTTTCGTAATTTTTTGTGTGATTTCTGAGGCCAAAACTGCTTGATTTTGCGGCAGCTTTTCTGAAATTCTGCGATACATTTTGCGATGTTTTTTTCACGTTCATTTCATATACAGCAATAAAAAAGTAATGTCTTTCTAATAAGTTGACTTCAAAATACTTGAGATTGTGATTTTTTCTGAAGGTTCGTAAGGACAGAATATATGATTGATATGTACTATTGCATTTTTTCTTATCCAGAAAAGTCCGTATTAGCTTTTGTGATCCATATTAAGTTTTACAGTGAGTTTATAATGGCAAAGCTGACAAATTACACTCAGTGCTTTGAGCAGTGCTCTCCATAGACAGACTGGGGAGAGCAGAGTGTCAACCACCCTACTAAAGCCAAGGTTAGACTGGGGAGAGCAGAGAGCTGACCACCCTACTAAAGCCAAGGTTAGACTGGGGAGAGCAGAGTGTCAACCACCCTACTAAAGCCAAGGTTAGATTGGGGAGAGCAGAGAGCTGACCACCCTACTAAAGCCAAGGTTAGACTGGGGAGAGCAGAGTGTCAACCACCCTACTAAAGCCAAGGTTAGACTGGGGAGAGCAGAGTGCCGACCACCCTACTAAAACCGAGGTTAGACTGGGGAGAGCAGAGTGTCAACCACCCTACTAAAGCCAAGGTTAGACTGGGGAGAGCAGAGTGCCGACCACCCTACTAAAGCCAAGGTTAGACTGGGGAGAGCAGAGTGTCAACCACCCTACTAAAGCCAAGGTTAGACTGGGGAGAGCAGAGTGCCGACCACCCTACTAAAACCGAGGTTAGACTGGGGAGAACAGAGTGCCAACCACCCTACTAAAGCCAAGGTTAGACTGTGGAGAACAGAGTGCCGACCACCCTACTAAAGCCAAGGTTAGACTGTGGAGAACAGAGCGCCGACCACCCTACTAAAGCCAAGGTTAGACTGGGGAGAGCAGAGTGCTGACGACCCTACTAAAGCCGAGGTTAAACTGAGGAGAGCAGAGTGCCGACCACCCTACTAAAGCCGAGGTTAGACTGAGGAGAGCAGAGTGCCGACCACCCTACTAAAGCCAAGGTTAGACTGGGAAGAGCAGAGTGCTGACCACCCTACTAAAGCCGAGGTTAGACTGGGGAGAGCAGAATGCCGACGACCCTACTAAAGCCGAGGTTAGACTGAGGAGAGCAGAGTGCCGACCACCCTACTAAAGCCGAGGTTAGACTGAGGAGAGCAGAGTGCCGACCACCCTACTAAAGCCAAGGTTAGACTGGGGAGAGCAGAGTGCCGACCACCCTACTAAAGCCAAGGTTAGACTGGAGAGAGCAGAGAGCCGACCTCCCTACTAAAGCCAAGGTTAGAATGGGGAGAGCAGAGTGTGGACCACCCTACTAAAGCCAAGGTTAGACTGGGGAGAGCAGAGCGCCGACCACCCTACTAAAGCCAAGGTTAGACTGGGGAGAGCAGAGAGCCGACCACCCTACTAAAGCCGAGGTTAAACTGGGTAGAGCAGAGAGCCGACCACCCTACTAAAGCCGAGGTTAGACTGGGGAGAGCAGAGTGCCGACCACCCTACTAAAGCCAAGGTTAGACTGGGGAGAGCAGAGTGCTGACCACCCTACTAAAGCCAAGGTTAGACTGGGGAGAGCAGAGTCCTGACGACCCTACTAAAGCCAAGGTTAGACTGGGGAGAGCAGAGTGCCGACCACCCTACTAAAGCCAAGGTTAGACTGGGGAGAGCAGAGTGCCGACCACCCTACTAAAGCCAAGGTTAGACTGGGGAGAGCAGAGTGCCGACGACCCAACTAAAGACAAGGTTAGCGGAGTTCCATGCTACCACTTCAGTCACAGTGGTCTGCCGCTGTTGTGGGAACTGTTCTGACATTTTCATATGCTTTGCTTATTCGAAGTGACTGTTGATTGTTGAATTTCTCCAGTTTACAAAAACATTTTGAATTTTTTTGTGCGCTCGTTAACTGTTATTTTTGTTGGCAAATGAGATTGATTTCTGTTCATTGTACTGCCTATCAGCCATCAACAATCACCCATCATCTTCGCACGTGAATACGCTGACAGGCCAGGGGTGAAAACTTTGTTGAATTGGGCCATTTTCCATGGTAACAGCACAGTAATTGGTCAAAATTACGAACCCGCTTTTGATTGGACCCTTTTATGCGCTAAAAGTGCGGGGATTGGTCAAAATTGCGAGCTCTCGCATAATATGCGCTGATTGGTTGGGCAAAAAAAGTATTTAGTCAGCCACCAATTGTGCAAGTCTTCAAACACTGTTGCTGGTATTTTGGCTCATTCCTCCATGCAGATCTCCTCTAGAGCAGTGATATTTTGGGGCTGTTGCTGGGCAACACGGACTTTCAAGTCCCTCCAAAGATTTTCTATGAGGTTGAGATCTGGAGACTGGCTAGGCCACTCCAGGACCTTGAAATGCTTCTTACGAAGCCACTCCTTCGTTGCCCGGGCGGTGTGTTTGGGATCATTGTCATGCTGAAAGACCAGCCACGTTTCATCTTCAATGCCCTTGCTGATGGTAGGCTTTATTACTTTGGTCCCAGCTCTCTGCAGGTCATTCGCTAGGTTCCCCCGTGTGGTTCTGGGATTTTTGCTCACTGTGATCATTTTGACCCCACGGGGTGAGATCTTGCGTGGAGCCTCAGATCGAGGGAGATTATCAGTGGTCTTGTATGTCTTCCATTTCCTAATATTTGCTCCCACAGCTGATTTCTTCAAACCAAGCTGCTTACCTATTGCAGATTCAGTCTTCCCAGCCTGGTGCAGGTCTACAATTTTGTTTCTGGTGTCCTTTGACAGCTCTTTGGTCTTGGCCATAGTGGAGTTTGGAGTGTGACTGTTTGAGATTGTGGACAGATGTCTTTTATACTGATAACAAGTTCAAACAGGTGCCATTAATACAGGTAACGAGTGGAGGACAGAGGAGCCTCTTAAAGAAGAAGTTACAGGTCTGTGAGAGCCAGAAATCTTGCTTGTTTGTAGTTGACCAAATACTTATTTTCCACCATAATTTGCAAATAAATTCATAAAAAATCCTACAATGTGATTTTCTGGATTTTTTTCTCTCAATTTTGTCTGTCATAGTTGAAGTGTACCTATGTTGAAAATTACAGGCCTCTCTCATCTTTTTAAGTGGGAGAACTTGCACAATTGGTGGCTGACTAAATACTTTTTTGCCCCAATATATATATATATATATATATATATATATATATATATATATATATAGATATAGATACACACACACACACACACACACACACACACACACACATAAAGTCAATCAAATGAAATCAAACACACACACACACGCGTACTCTCACACACCACCTCATGAACCTCTAAAAACTCACTTTCCCTCTTTCTCTCTCTCTCTTTCTTTCTCTCTCTCTCTCTCTCTCTCTCTCTCCCTCTCAATTCAATTCAATTCAATTCAAGGGGCGTTTTACTGGCATGGGAAACATGTGTTAACATTGCCAAAGCAAGTGAGGTAGATAATATACAAAAGTGAAATAAACAATACAAATTAACAGTAAACATCACACATACAGAAATTTCAAAACAATAAATACATTACAAATGTCATATTATACATATATACATATATACAGTGTTGTAACGATGTACAAATGGTTAAAGTACACAAGGGAAAATAAATAAGCAGAAATATGGGTTGTATTTACAATGGTGTTTGTTCTTCACTGGTTGCCCTTTTCTTGTGGCAACAGGTCACAAATCTTGCTGCTGTGATGACACACTGTGGAATTTCCCCCAGTAGATATGGGAGTTTTTCAAAATTGGATTTGTTTTCAAATTCTTTGTGGATCTGTGTAATCTGAGGGAAATATGTATCTCTAATATGGTCATACGTTGGACAGGAGGTTAGGAAGTGCAGCTCAGTTTCCACCTCATTTTGTGTGCAGTGTGCACATAGCCTGTCTTCTCTTGAGGGCCAGGTCTGTCTACGGCGGCCTTTCTCAATAGCAAGGCTATGCTCACTAAGTCTGTACATAGTCAAAGCTTTTCTTAAGTTTGGGTCAGTCACAGTGGACAGGTATTCTGCCACTGTGTACTCTCTGTTTAGGGCCAAATAGCATTCTAGTTTGCTCTGTTTTTTTGTTAATTCTTTCCAATGTGTCAAGTAATTATCTTTTTGTTTTCTCATGATTTGTTTCTCATGATTTGTTTCTCTCTCTCTCTCTCTCTCTCTCTCTCTCTCTCTCTCTCTCTCTCAGGCTGCTAAATGGTGTGGTGATGGCCTCTACCTGCTGGCCTCCCAGCCCGTGGACAAGTGTCAGTCACATGAAGGGGCGGAGTCAGCGCTGCAGGAAATGGAGCGTTACCTAGATACTGCGGGACACAACAAACTAACTGATCCTAGCTCCATCTACAGTGATTACAAGACAGTGCTCAACCAGGACTTCAGGGTAAGGGGATCCAGCTCTCTGACATGAATCCATGTCTGGATATCACTCAAATCTGTCATCATAACGTCAATAAGTCAACGCAAATAAAATTTAAAAAACAGCTGTCAACACCTGTGAGTGTCCCACAGTAATGTTGCTCCTTGGTCCTCTGCACTCCTCTCTCCTTTCCTCTTCTCTCCTTCTCTCATCTCCCCTCTTTCCTCTCCTCTCATCTCCCCCTTTCCTCTCCTCTCATCTCCCCCTTTCCTCTCCTCTCCTCTCATCTCCCCCTTTCCTCTCCTCTCATCTCCCCTTTCCTCTCCTCTCATATCCCCTTTCCTCTCATCTCCCCCTTTCCTCTCCTCTCATCTCCCCCTTTCCTCTCCTCTCATCTCCCCCTTTCCTCTCCTCTCATATCCCCTTTCCTCTCCTCTCCTCCTCTCATCTCCCCTCTTTTCCTCTCCGCTCATATCCCCTTTCCTCTCCTCTCATCTCCCCTTTTCCTTTCCTCTCCTCTCATATCCCCTTTCCTCTCCTCCTCTCATCTCCCCCTCTCCTCTCATCTCCCCCTTTCCTCTCCTCTCATCTCCCCTCTTTCCTCTCCTCTCATCTCCCCTTTCCTCTCCTCTCATCTCCCCTTTCCTCTCCTCTCTTCCTCTCATCTCCCCTCTTTCCTCTCCTCTCATATCCCCTTTCCTCTCCTCTCCTCCCATCTCCCCTCTTTTCCTCTCCGCTCATATCCCCTTTCCTCTCCTCTCATCTCCCCTTTTCCTTTCCTCTCTCTCATATCCCCTTTCCTCTCCTCCTCTCATCTCCCTCTCCCCTCATCTCCCCCTTTCCTCTCCCCTCATCTCCCCTTTCCTCTCCTCTCATCTCCCCTCTTTCCTCTCCTCTCATCTCCCCCTTTCCTCTCCTCTCATATCCCCTTTCCTCTCATCTCCCCCTTTCCTCTCCTCATCTCCCCTTTCCTCTCCTCTCATCTCCCCTTTCCTCTCCTCTCATCTCCCCCTTTCCTCTCCTCCTCTCATCTCCCCCTTTCCTCTCCTCCTCTCATCTCCCCCTTTCCTCTCCTCCTCTCATCTCCCCCTTTCCTCTCCTCTCATCTCCCCCTTTCCTCTCCTCTCATCTCCCTCTTTCCTCTCCTCTCATCTCCCCTTTCCTCTCCTCTCATCTCCCCCTTTCCTCTCCTCTCATATCCCCTTTCCTTTCCTTTCCTCCTCCCTCAGGACCAAATAGATAAAGTCTTTCAGAAGCAGGTATCCGTGCAGGAGATGTTTGAGAAGAGGATGGTCAGTCTGAAGAAGCTGGCAGCCAAACAAACCAGGCCAGTCCAGCCTGTGGCCCCAAGGCCTGAAGCCTTCATCAAGTCCCCACTCTGCTCGCCAGGTGAGCCCCTTATATACCACAACTCCTAACATACCACCAGTCCTAACATACCACCAGTCCTAACATACCACCAGTTCTAACATACCACCAGTCCTAATATACCACCAGTCCTTACATACCACCAGTCCTAACATACCACCAGTCCTAACATACCACCAGTCCTAACATACCACCAGTCCTAACATACCACCAGTCCTAACATACCACCAGTCCTAACATACCACCAGTCCTAACATACCACCAGTCCTTACATACCACCAGTCCTAACATACCACCAGTCCTAACATACCACCAGTCCTAACATACCACCAGTCCTAATATACCACCCGTTCTAACATACCACCAGTCCTAACATACCACCAGTCCTTACATACCACCAGTCCTTACATACCACCAGTCCTTACATACCACCAGTCCTAACATACCACCAGTCCTTACATACCGCCAGTCCTAACATACCGCCAGTCCTAACATACCGCCAGTCCTAACATACCACCAGTCCTAACATACCACCAGTCCTTACATACCACCAGTCCTAACATACCACCAGTCCTAACATACCACCAGTCCTTACATACCACCAGTCCTTACATACCACCAGTCCTAACATACCACCAGTCCTTACATACCACCAGTCCTAACATACCACCAGTCCTAACATACCACCAGTCCTTACATACCACCAGTCCTAACATACCACCAGTCCTTACATACCACCAG
This sequence comes from Oncorhynchus nerka, assembly GCF_034236695.1. Classification (NCBI taxonomy): domain Eukaryota; kingdom Metazoa; phylum Chordata; class Actinopteri; order Salmoniformes; family Salmonidae; genus Oncorhynchus; species Oncorhynchus nerka. Next base: position 70,970,310 of record NC_088398.1, on the reverse strand, counting down.
TCCTAACATACCACCAGTCCTAACATACCACCAGTCCTAACATACCACCAGTCCTAACATACCACCAGTCCTTACATACCACCAGTCCTAACATACCACCAACATAGAGTTAATGCTCTTTTAACTGGAACAGTCAATGTATATTTAGATACGTGTATAGTGTCAATTTCCCACCATGTCCGCACATCTCTCTTCCTCTGCGCCATAGCAAAGAGAGTGCTGGAGAAGAGTTGCTCAGAGGGAGACTCTGTGAATGGGGTCAGCAGTAGAACAGTAAGTAGAGGTTCCTCTTACTTTGGTCAGTCTTTTACTGTGGGGTAGTATTGTCATACCAGTAGTATGTATGTTAAATGAGACACTAGCTCCAGTCATTTCAGTAGATCCTCATCCTATCCTGTGTTCTCAGGTGGAGGGCCAGCTACAGAGCAGCAGAAGTACCTCACTGTCAGAGGAGGATGAGAACCTGGCCATCCTCAGAAAGTAAGTTCTGTCTGTGTTCTGTCAGCTGTGATGATGTATGATGGCTAGTGTCTTCGTTATGTCTGACCATCTGTCTGTATTGAGTCTTTGATGTTTCTCTGTGTTGTGTTGTTTTCTCTGTGTTGTGTTTCACCCCATAGAAATAAGAATGATAAAGGCGCCCTAGTCATCTGGTGTCTGTATCATGTATGGCCTGTGTGTAAGCTATAGCATCTGTCTGTATTGTTATAATAGAATTATGTCTGACCAGTCTATAAATTATAATAGAATTATGTCTGACCAGTCTATAAATTATAATATAATTATGTCTGACCCGTCTGTATTATTATTATATAATTATGTCTGACCCGTCTGTATTATTATAATATAATTATGTCTGACCCGTCTGTATTATTATTATATAATTATGTCTGACCCGTCTGTATTATTATTATATAATTATGTCTGACCCGTCTGTATTATTATAATTATGTCTGACCCGTCTGTATTATTATAATTATGTCTGACCCGTCTGTATTATTATAATATAATCATGTCTGACCAGTCTATAAATTATAATAGAATTATGTCTGACCAGTCTATATTATTATAATAGAATTATGTCTGACCAGTCTGTATTATTATAATATAATCATGTCTGACCAGTCTATAAATTATAATAGAATTATGTCTGACCAGTCTATATTATTATAATAGAATTATGTCTGACCAGTCTATATTATTATAATAGAATCATGTCTGACCAGTCTATAAATTATAATAGAATTATGTCTGACCAGTCTATATTATTCTAATAGAATTATGTCTGACCAGTCTATATTATTATAATAGAATTATGTCTGACCAGTCTATATTATTATAATAGAATTATGTCTGACCAGTCTATATTATTCTAATAGAATTATGTCTGACCAGTCTATATTATTCTAATAGAATTATGTCTGACCAGTCTATAAATTATAATATAATTATGTCTGACCCGTCTGTATTATTATTATATAATTATGTCTGACCCGTCTGTATTATTATAATATAATTATGTCTGACCCGTCTGTATTATTATTATATAATTATGTCTGACCCGTCTGTATTATTATTATATAATTATGTCTGACCCGTCTGTATTATTATAATTATGTCTGACCCGTCTGTATTATTATAATTATGTCTGACCCGTCTGTATTATTATAATATAATCATGTCTGACCAGTCTATAAATTATAATAGAATTATGTCTGACCAGTCTATATTATTATAATAGAATTATGTCTGACCAGTCTGTATTATTATAATATAATCATGTCTGACCAGTCTATAAATTATAATAGAATTATGTCTGACCAGTCTATATTATTATAATAGAATTATGTCTGACCAGTCTATATTATTATAATAGAATCATGTCTGACCAGTCTATAAATTATAATAGAATTATGTCTGACCAGTCTATATTATTCTAATAGAATTATGTCTGACCAGTCTATATTATTATAATAGAATTATGTCTGACCAGTCTATATTATTATAATAGAATTATGTCTGACCAGTCTATATTATTATAATAGAATCATGTCTGACCAGTCTATAAATTATAATAGAATTATGTCTGACCAGTCTATATTATTCTAATAGAATTATGTCTGACCAGTCTGTATTATTATTATATAATTATGTCTGACCCGTCTGTATTATTATTATATAATTATGTCTGACCCGTCTGTATTATTATAATTATGTCTGACCCGTCTGTATTATTATAATTATGTCTGACCCGTCTGTATTATTATAATATAATCATGTCTGACCAGTCTATAAATTATAATAGAATTATGTCTGACCAGTCTATATTATTATAATAGAATTATGTCTGACCAGTCTGTATTATTATAATATAATCATGTCTGACCAGTCTATAAATTATAATAGAATTATGTCTGACCAGTCTATATTATTATAATAGAATTATGTCTGACCAGTCTATATTATTATAATAGAATCATGTCTGACCAGTCTATAAATTATAATAGAATTATGTCTGACCAGTCTATATTATTCTAATAGAATTATGTCTGACCAGTCTATATTATTATAATAGAATTATGTCTGACCAGTCTATATTATTATAATAGAATTATGTCTGACCAGTCTATATTATTCTAATAGAATTATGTCTGACCAGTCTATATTATTCTAATAGAATTATGTCTGACCAGTCTATATTATTATAATAGAATTATGTCTGACCAGTCTATATTATTCTAATAGAATTATGTCTGACCAGTCTATAAATTATAATATAATTATGTCTGACCCGTCTGTATTATTATTATATAATTATGTCTGACCCGTCTGTATTATTATAATATAATTATGTCTGACCCGTCTGTATTATTATTATATAATTATGTCTGACCCGTCTGTATTATTATTATATAATTATGTCTGACCCGTCTGTATTATTATAATTATGTCTGACCCGTCTGTATTATTATAATTATGTCTGACCCGTCTGTATTATTATAATATAATCATGTCTGACCAGTCTATAAATTATAATAGAATTATGTCTGACCAGTCTATATTATTATAATAGAATTATGTCTGACCAGTCTGTATTATTATAATATAATCATGTCTGACCAGTCTATAAATTATAATAGAATTATGTCTGACCAGTCTATATTATTATAATAGAATTATGTCTGACCAGTCTATATTATTATAATAGAATCATGTCTGACCAGTCTATAAATTATAATAGAATTATGTCTGACCAGTCTATATTATTCTAATAGAATTATGTCTGACCAGTCTATATTATTATAATAGAATTATGTCTGACCAGTCTATATTATTATAATAGAATTATGTCTGACCAGTCTATATTATTATAATAGAATCATGTCTGACCAGTCTATAAATTATAATAGAATTATGTCTGACCAGTCTATATTATTCTAATAGAATTATGTCTGACCAGTCTATATTATTATAATAGAATTATGTCTGACCAGTCTATATTATTATAATAGAATTATGTCTGACCAGTCTATATTATTATAATAGAATCATGTCTGACCAGTCTATAAATTATAATAGAATTATGTCTGACCAGTCTATATTATTCTAATAGAATTATGTCTGACCAGTCTATATTATTATAATAGAATTATGTCTGACCAGTCTATATTATTATAATAGAATCATGTCTGACCAGTCTATAAATTATAATAGAATTATGTCTGACCAGTCTATATTATTCTAATAGAATTATGTCTGACCAGTCTATATTATTATAATATAATTATGTCTGACCAGTCTATATTATTATAATAGAATTATGTCTGACCAGTCTATATTATTCTAATAGAATTATGTCTGACCAGTCTATATTATTATAATATAATTATGTCTGACCAGTCTATATTATTCTAATAGAATTATGTCTGACCAGTCTATATTATTATAATAGAATTATGTCTGACCAGTCTATATTATTCTAATATAATTATGTCTGACACGTCTATAAATTATAATATAATTATGTCTGACCCGTTTAGGGAGGCAAAATTCCGGTAACTTTCCCAGAATTCCCAGTTTTTCCAAAAACATAGTGGGAGGATTCCGGATTTCCTGTTTATTCCCTCTCAATCCCGGGAATCTTCCAACTGGGATTCCTGGAAAACCTAGGAATTTGGGGAAAATTACTGGAATATTGCAACCCTAATCCTGTCTAAATCATGCCCGACCTGTCTATACTCTGTCTGACCTGTGCTATGTCGCTCTGTAGACATGTAATGAATGAGCTACTGGAGACAGAAAGGGGGTACGTGGAGGAACTGCACTGTGTCCTACAGGTGTGTATCCCTCTCCCCTGAACCATATGAACCCTCAATCCCTCTATCCTGGGCAATATGAGCCCTATCCCCTGGACCCTATGAATCCTCAATCCCTCTCCCCTGGACCATATGAACCCTTAATCCCTCTCCCCTGGACCCAATGAACCCTCAATCCCTCTACCCTGGACCATATGCACCCTCTCCCCTGGACCATATGAACCCTTAATCCCTCTCCCCTGGACCATATGAACCCTTAATCCCTCTCCCCTGGACCCAATGAACCCTCAATCCCTCTCCCCTGGACCATATGAGCCCTCTCCCCATATGAACCCCCAATTCCTCTCCCTGGACCATATGAACCCTCAATCCCTCTCCTGGACCATATGAACCCTCAATCCCTCTCCCCTGGACCATATGAACCCTCAATCCCTCTCCCCTGGACCATATGAACCCTCAATCCCTCTCCCCTGGACCATATGAACCCTCAATCCCTCTCCCCTGGACCATATGAACCCTCAATCCCTCTCCCCTGGACCATATGAACCCTCAATCCCTCTCCCCTGGACCATATGAACCCTCAATCCCTCTCCCCTGGACCATATAAATCCTCAATCCCTCTCCCCTGGACCCTATGAATCCTCAATCCCTCTCCCCTGGACCCTATGAATCCTCAATCCCTCTCCCCTGGACCCTATGAACCCTCAATCCCTCTACCCTGGACCATATGAACCCTCAATCTCTCTACCCTGGACCATATGAGCCCTCTCCCCCATAGGAACCCTCAATCCCTCTCCCCTGGACCATATGAATCCTCAATCCCTCTCCCCTGGACCATATGAACCCTCAATCCCTCTACCCTGGACCCAATGAACCCTCAATCCCTCTCCCCTGGACCATATGAATCCTCAATCCCTCTCCCCTGGACCATATGAGCCCTCTCCCCCCATATGAACCCACAATCCCTCTCCCCTGGACCCTATGAGCCCTCTCCCCATAGGAACCCTCAATCCCTCTACCCTGGACCATATGAACCCTCTCCCCTGGACCATATGAACCCTCTCCCTGGACCATATGA